>NW_021632535.1:0-56382 GCF_004799145.2 Neltuma alba
GCGCACTCTTGTACATAGTGCAATTTTTAATTAAATTTTATAGAGTATATTAAATAAATAAAATTTATAATCAAGTAAATTACAATAGAAAATATATAAATTAATCTGGCACATTGCTGTCCCGAATCCCAATTTGAATTTAAGTGCCAGACCAAATTTCATTTCAAAAATTTTTTTATACTTATTTATTTGGGGGGGAAAAACCACAGTAAATGGTTTTTCATTCGTGGTTGTTTGGAATATTATGAAATGAAGAAAACGACAGGGAAAGCATACCCCACAACCAGTGTCCAGGGCGGTTCTGATGGAGCCATCTCGGAGATCGATCAACTTCCCGATATCATCAATGTACGCGTCCGCACCATTAGGAAACATGGTCCCTCCCCCAGGGAACCTAAACCGATCACCCTCGTACTGGACCCATTCTGCCCGCCTTCTCCACCGTCAGCTCCCTGTGATGCACATTAGCGTACCAAACCACGTCACGGCTCTCCGGCCAGGGAAACGGAATCTTATACCCAAACGGCGCAGGAATACGACACTTAAGCAACTCCTTCTTCTCCGGGCAATGCCTCTCTCTATAAATCATCCTGCTCCTTGAGTAGTTCAACGACCTTTCGCGATCCTCGCACGGCGTGTACTCGCTGTACTCGACGCCGCAGCGAGGGTAGTGCTTGGCTGGTTCCGATGTCGGAAGCGAGGCGTTGTGGAGGGAATGGAAGCTGAGGGTATTGTGCTTGGGGAAACATGGAGTACTTCGGAGGGCAGCGATGGTAGTGGCGGCGGCGAGGCGGAAGTGGTAAGCAAGCCGCCTGGTTGATAGGCTCCAACGAGGTAAGAGACGATGCAGAGGAAGGCGACAAGAGAGTAAAGGTTGAGTCTGCGAGAGAAAAATGGGGTTTGGAGGGTTTAGAAGTTGGTGGTAGGGTTCCATATTGGCTTAGAAGAGATCAGTGACATGCCCAAGAAAAAGAAGAAGATTTGATATTAATTTCAGATGACAAATTAGCAAAAGCAGGTAGATGAAGGAGGGAGCATTGTGGTCATGTAAGGAAATGCGCGTAAAGAGATATATTATGTCAGTGTAATTAAGCATATTAAATTGGAGAACTAAGGGCTTTGGATTTTCAGAGATCAGGTCACACACACATAAAAGTAATATTCTCTCACATATAAGCATAACATTTGTATTTGTCTAAAATTTTAATGTATTTTTTTCTATTTATTCTTTTTTTCTCATCTTTATAAATGAAGGTGTATTTGAAAAAAAAGTCACTTTTTTTTTACTTATTTATTGGTTTTAACTAATTTTAACCAATATTTTAATATACGGAATATAATTATTTGTTACTTACTCATATATATTTAAATGCAAGTTCTTTGTAATATATTTAATGCTTGTTTATTCTTATTTATTTTTATTAAAAAGAGAAAAAGAAGACAGAGATATATAAAATGATTTGTAAATATTTACAAAGAGACTAAGAGATATATTAAATGATTTGTAATTGTATATATAAAGAGACAAAACTTTAATAGAGAAAAAAAATTAAAAAATTTAGTCAAATTAATATATTTCTTGGTACGTGAGAATGTGCTATAAGTGACTTATATCAAGGATGAAAGTGGTATATGCCATTACTTAAATAATTTTAAAAACAACATTTGTGCTTTATGATGATACTTAAATGAAGAAGATATTAGCTTAATGCTCCAATTAACATTCTTATCTACAGATAAAAAAAACAAACAACATTTTTTTTTTCCGGAACATGTAGTATCCCCTGACTGATAGAAACTAATTCTCTTAAGATGTAGAGATCGCTAAAGTGGGTTTTGCTTCTCCCAATAAAGTCTTTTTCATGGGCATGGCTTAATTCGGACCCATGACATTATGTTTAAAACATCCAGTCATCTATCAATTGTGTCCGGTTTTTGTTGGGTCAAATGAACAATTAAATGGCCGGATGAGATTGGGCATCAACAAAAGTATGAAAAGCGACCTAGGATAAAGAATCCAAATTCGCGTAGTATGTGTGAGCTGGCAGCTTTGATTAAGGAGAAAGTATATTCAAAGCAGGCCACAGTGTGGTGAGGGTTGAATTTGAACAGTAATTCCATTACCATATAAGGTGCCCAATAGTTCTACCTAATTTTTCTATTTTTTTCTACCATTTTTTATATAAAAAAAATCAATCTATTGATTATTGAAACTTCAAACTCAAAAGTTGCATTTGGTTAAAAATAAAAAATAAAAAATTGCATTAAGAAGTTAATATTCGTGAATTCTGTTCCACTTCTAATCCCAAACTGTTAGTATCTGCTCTCTGATAATTTGTTATATGCATTTGGATTTTTTTTAAAAAAGTATCTGGTTACCATTTGTAATTTTGTCCTTGGTAAATGCTCTGATTTTTCTTTGAACTAACTTGCTTGTGACCATACTAAAAACAGGTTGGTATAAATGAGATTGTCCCTTATAGTGCTCAGAAGCCAGAGGGCGAGCCTTAATATTCCCGCCCTCAAAAAGGTCAATCCTCTCAAGTTCATGCATACAATTATATTCCTAGAGAGTTCATGAAAAGGTATATAATTAAAGTTGAGATTCATGTATCATATTCATCCTTATTTACTATTTTTTCTCTATCTCTTTTTTTTTTCCTTCCAAATATACTTTTTTACTGCTAGATAAAAGTAAGCTTGAAGTTACATTTACATCTATTATAGAAGCATGAAGACCAAGTTATATAGCTCTTTTACACACACATATATATTAAAAAATTAATAATATTCTGTAACATTTCTTAAAGAAAGTGCTACGAAAAAAAATTAATAATACAAAAATATATAACTATGTCTTCTATTTTTAAAATATTAATAATTTAATTATAAACTCATACAAAAAATAAGATGCATTGCATTATCTTGTATGATTGCAAAATTTGACAAAATGAATGTATAGAACTTCATCTAAGTATTTTCTTGTTTAAAATATTTAACTAAAAAGCAAATAACGTTTTTCATCCCAGCCAGAAGATTCTATAACTTTTAGGGATAATATTTTTACTATTTTAAACCATAAACTATATTACTTCCGGTTTTTAATATAAGAGTTTGTTTGATTTTTATTTTGATCCTAAATATAAAACTCCAATCTATTCTGTTCATTATATTGATCCATTTTTTCTCAATTCTTATAATAATATTAGTTATATCCAATACATTTGATTAACAAAGATATTTTAGAAAAAAATACTTCCGATCTTTAATATAAGAGTTTTTTTCACTTTTATTTTGATCCTAAATATAAGACTCCAATCTATTCTGTTCATCATATTGATCCATTTTTTTTCTGAAGATAGTTCTTATAATAATATTAGTTCTATTCAATATATTTGATTAGCACAGATATTTTAGAAAAATAATACCTATTTATTACAAATAACTAATATAAATAATTTTTTTAATCTATTCGAATTAGTTAACTAGTTATTATATTAAAGACTGGAGGTAGTATTAGAATAATATAAATTAAATCTTAGCGTTCAGCTTCCCTCCTTATTTATCTGCTGCCGGTCGGATGCTCGAAACAAAGTCATTTCCATCCTCGTGAGCAGCCACGAAATACTATTGCACCATTTTTAAAACTGCACTAGGCCAAGGAAAAAAATAAACAAAACAAAAAAAATATTTTCTCAGTTATAATTATTAGTTCCCTGGTTATAATATGTTGATTAGTTCCATGATTAATATCGAAGTCCCTACAATAAAATTTATTTTTAAAATTTAAATAAAATTATAGGGACATGCATATATATAAATGCAAGGATACAATTATGAACACAACCCGAGCAAAACCCTATTTTATCGGAGTAGAACCCCATTCTACCCCAGCAGAACCTTCTGAACCCTTATGAGAACCCCCACTGCTAGAGCAAGAGGTTCCTAAGGAGAATCCCATGCTGGCCGCTCCAAACAGACCATGGTCAAACCCTGAATTAGATGCTTTAGTACGCCTGGGGGAATTTGCTCATAACTATCATTATACGACAGTTCTTTTTCTCTAATCACTAATATAGAGGACGTTAATTGCTATTCTAGTTGTCCTATCGAACATATTCTGAGTAGCTGAGTTGTTACTTATCCAATGTTCTAGTGGCCTATGTACCATGAATGCATCTCATTGTTAAGGGATATAGAATGTGAATTTAAGTTATGTTGTAAAGGAAAAAACACAAGAAGGGAAAAAAGGGAAAACAAGAGAAAACAAAAACAAGGAAAAGGCATGATGATGGGGGGGGAAAAAAGGTTGAGAAGTCATAAGAAAGAAAGAGGCATAATGAGGAAGAGAAAAGGCATAGAAAAATAAAAGTTAAAAGAGAGACAAAAAAGAAAAGAGAAAAAATAGTGAATATGCAGAACAAAGGTGGATAGGGAAGTTAAGCATAACAGTGAGGACGTGTTCATGGAAATGAAGGTATCCGTGCTAAGAATTTAAAGCTAACTTTGTACTTGGATGATTCTTCTTGTGGATAGTGTTGGTTGCTACTAACATACAGGAAGTTAGTTGCTATTCTGGTTGTCTGTCCTTTAGAGATATAGTGAGCTAATAAAAGTCAAGCAAGATGGAATTGATCTAACAAAATTCGTTTTCAGCAATCCAAGTGGTATCAGTACCAGAGTAATCTTTCCATCAAACAAGATAGCGGCGAATAGGACCCTTGGAGTTGAGAACAGTCTATTCATCCGTGCAAGTATCGATAATCTCCTTAGTTGGTGGATGGCCAGTAATAATGAAATTAGAGCACTGTGTTGTTAGGAATGTGCAAGATCATCACTAAATAATGGGAGTGGCTCAAAAGTACCTCGATAAGAAACAAGATTCTCAATATTAAAAACTAAGATATTTGACATGTGAGGAGGTAATTCAAGTAGATAAAGCATGAGGATCAAGTTTCTTGCGAATGTGAAATTAACATGAAACTCTAGCATGCATTTTTTTTTCCCCTTTTTATAAAGTGCTAAACCGGGAGATATATGAATAAAGAAAATGAAGGATTTAAGAAAGTCAAAAATGAAAATAGGAAATTAAGAAAGGTAAAGAAATAAAATAAAAATAAGATAGGAAATAATTTTTTTGTTTTTTTATAAAGGATTATGGGAAGTAAAAATGCAACAAAACATTAGGAAAGTAAATAATGAACATTGGAAGATCAAGGGTAGAAAATGACCAAGAAACAAAAAAATTACCCTTGTAATATTCAAAAGCACAAAATTTAAAATTTAGGATGCAAGTACTTCACCAATTAACTTTAGGAACATAAAGTTATAAACTGTATGCAAAAGGCTTCCATACTCCAGGGAAACCTATAATGGCAAAAACCATGCATCTGAAAGTAATGTGAAATACTAAATCGACCTTGAAGCTTTGGAACGCTATGGAGATTTTTTAGGCTAATTTAAATGGCTTATAAGAGACTAGAAGAGAGGTGAGATATGAGAACCTAGTTTTCATATCAATTGATGCAGGACAGGAAAGGTTAGAAAGAGTTGATTTTGGAAGGCTTATGCGAGACCAAAAAAAAGAGGGAATTTGGTTTTGATACCAATTGATACAAAATAAAAAACGAAAAGAGAATTCAGAGAGAGATAAGAAGATAATGCACTTTCACTTAGATCATAAGTTAAGTGCAAATAAAACATGCTGGAGTTTTTTTTCCAAATTTCAGAGTAAGAATATATATCTAGATAGAAAACCCACAATTTACAACCTATATTCTATTATTAAAGGACTTAGAAAAATAGATCTAATGCAAAATACATTATTCTCAACACATATGTCCAATTATCAATCCAATTATTGAACCTAATGCCTTAGAAGTCTCGAGTCTACTTTCCAAATTTCGACATGATACAACAGTAAACAGATCTATAAACGGCACTTTGCCAAGATTTTCTCATGTGTATGAGAAAATTGCTCAACTTATTCGTAACTCTACCCTCTCACCTCCTATATATAGGTTTTTGTAGTTTCCTCTTCCCATTGTTTAGTTGATATGAGACTTCTCTACCTTGTTATTTTATTTATTTATATATTTATGCCTGCGCACACAAACACACAAATACAGATAATCATTAATATTTTAATGGTTTATCATTTAACCTCCATTAACTCGATATTAATAAATATTTACCTATATATATCTTTAATCTTCATTAACCTCAATATATGTGTGTGTGTATCGTTCTTTTTTTTTTTTAATACTGCTCAAATCTTAGGGATAAAAATCAGGATGTTATATTTTCCTTCTCCAATTTTCGTTGTAACATCTGCAATCATTGCCCTTTGTGTTTCCAAGCTTCATTCAAACTAATTTGCTATCGAAAGCTACTCATGATCATTCAATTCATAGGAATACACTTGTAATTCTCATATTCAAAATTTAGGATGTTACAAAATAAGCCACGTAAAATAAGCACTCATTAACCAGTTCACATAAATTAATAAAGCTTATTAAAATTAGTTAGGAACACTAAGAGCTCTGTTGGTTCATGGAATTAGTGGGAATGTAATGATTGAAAATGTATTGTAATGTAATGATGATTATACTTAACTTGTTTGGTTCAACATTAAGAATGATATAATTATATCTATTATTTACATTTAATCAAATATAACGAAAATTGAAAGGACAAAAATATACCTACACAAATGGAATTTCTCAGTGGTTCATTGCTTCCTCCCGTATCTTCCCCAACTACTATCACAACCTTCTCTCCTATCCCCTTATTTACCCTTCTCACACATCGTGCTTTCCTCCTTGTCTTCAATTGGAAGCTCGAACATCAGGGTGAAAATAATTCCTTCTTGGGCATAGAGAGGTCCCAAAGTTCCATCTCCGTCAATGCCATATCCTAACAGTCAACATAGATCTCATGAGACCCCCACTGATTTGTTTTTTATTAGAGCATCAAGTAGCGTGTCATTTTATTTATGAAGTTATCCATCTGAAATATGGAGCTAGACTAGGAAGATGATGTAATCAAGCAAAGATGACATGAGTTTGTATTTGGTATTGATGAGATATGGAGAGGCATCATTGTTCTCTCTAATAGATGTTGCCCGGCCAGCTCATCAATGGAGAAAGGGAAAGGAAGGATCGCTAGTAGAGGATTAGCACTAGTGTATCAGAAGGTCACTGATGAAGGGGTGTTGGCAAGGGTTAGGGTGGACAAAGATGATGGAGAAGGCAAGGGAAAATAATGTCAAAAGTAAGGGAAAGGAAGGATTGCTAGTAAAGGAGAAGCAAAAGCATATGAGAAGGTCACTGATAGAGGGGTGTTGGCAAGAATTAGGGTGGACGAAGATGATGGAGAAGGCAAAGGCAAATAATGTCTTTTTTCATATTCCCACATGCTCTAATCCCCATTCATATGTCTTAGCAGTGTAAATTAGTATTACAAAATGTAATTCCCTTTACATTACATAAGTCTAATTAAACATTTGAATCAGTCATTTGCATCAGGATTACATATAATCCCTTTTCATATAATCAAACCAAATGGGCTATAAGTGCTAGTATAAAAGGGAACAATTGGTAAAAATTTAATATTTTTGATAAAATATGTTAGAAAATACGTGGGAATTTTTTTAATAAGAACCAGATGAAGTAATATGTAGTTTTATTTTTTGGCATCAAGATAAAGTAAGGTGACTTAAGTTAATACTAGAGCAGGCATGAAAATATGGAAAGCATTCGAAGAGTCTCAAATAAAAGAGAAAATTATTGTATGAGTATGTCTAGTTTCATGTAATTTTAAATAATATTTTTATACTTTTTTATTCAATTCTTATGGTTTATTTTCTTATGTAAGCAAACGAATAAAAAATCTGCTTGAAAAAAAAAATCCAAGCGTGATAAATAAACAAAAATTCACAATTTCTTCAACAAATTTAATGGCATTTTAATCCAAGCTATTATATCCTGTCCCCCCATTCCCTATTATCCTTGCGTAATAATGCTTTCTTGCTTTTGTAATAGACCTTTTTTTTTTGTCCTTTTTAGTTATAAAAAAGGACATTAGCCTGGAATTAAAAAGCTAGACTAGGGTGTTCATCAAAAAAGTACTTTTTTATACACTTCTTGAAATAGAGAGGGACGCTCTCTCTTGGGATTAATGTTAGTGTCTTTCTTTCACCCACTATGGCAGAGGAGTTAGAGATTGCCTCCGTCACCCACTGCAGTGGAGGAGCAAAGAGGCCATAACAATGCACTTTGTAGTGTTGTGGCGGTAAGGAAGCTTTAGTCATGGAATGCACAGTTGATGTCGAACTTGTGGGTAAGGGCAACCGAACACCCAAAATGAAGGAAAATTGCACAAACAAGAAGGTGAAGCTTTGAGACAAAGGAGAAATAACTACTGCAACAGATATGGAAGAGAATGTCATGACCAACATAGTAGGCAATGACTGGCCTAGTATTCAAAGGCAACTTTTTAATGAAGATGAAGTGATGGGCAATGGAGTTGAAAAAGTGGAGCAAATCAATGCTGAATAGACAAATACGTTAAAGGAAGACAATGGTGAAATTCCATCATTTGAACACAGTGTCCCTTTGTTCAAGGACAAGCTGCTAGGTGCAACGCATCCTACCAACAACAACTGAGGAAACCTGAAAGAAGAATTGATAATTGAACATGAAGATGTAACTATCAATATGGAAAGGTCTTATACCCACCATCAACTTCTCAAAGAGAGTCAAGCTATTCATGACTAAATGCATGAGATTTGCAGTAGGAGTGGAAGTTCTTGGTTATTACATCCGCCGAGACATGCTGCACTCAAAAATACTTCCTATGTAATTGCCGACCAGAGATTTCAAACCCACCAAACTAGATAGCACTACAAAAAAACAGTTTATTAGTGACAGAATTAGCCATGAAAAAAAAATTCCGTCGCTAATTTCTGACGGAATTAGTGATGGAATATTTTCCGTCACTAATTTCTGACGGAAATTCCGTTGGTAATTTTTTCGACGGACTTTAGCAACGGAATAGTTCCGTCACAAATTCCATCAGTAAATAGGCTTAGTGACGGAATATTTCCGTTGCAAAATTCCATTGCTAATTCCATCACTAAGTTCTGTCGCTAATTTCTACTCCTATTTTGTGACAGATTTTCTGACAGAATTTGTTTCCGTCGCAAAATTCTGTCACAAAATCCATTGCTAACATGAAATTCACAAAATTCTACATTATGATTATAAAATTTGAAAAATTTATATAATATAATAGTGTAATTATTTAGACATGTATTTTAACAATTTATATATCTATATATATATATAATATAATAGTTTAATTATTTATACATATTTTCTGTTGGTAAATAGAAGAAAATTGATATCCTTATTAGACACTTTTTTGAAATTGATTATATTTTTTTGAGCTTGTGAACTTAAATTAAAATCCTGAATATAATTCGTAATATGATTTTATTTTCTTGTTACAATATGATTAATTTTTTTGTCAGATTGCTGTTCTTTCTTTCAACATTAGTGTCAAATAAGTGTCTTTAGATATGATAAGATATGTGAAAAGTTTCTTTAGATATGATGAGATATGTGGAAAACGTAAAGACATGTTGAACTTTTACCTAATTGATAACTTATTTAACAACATATTGAAATATTATTTATTGACTTATTTTCATTGAATGAATAATAAGGGTGCCATAAACTATAGAGTTAAGTTGGAAACCTAATAACGAGGTCAATTTAGCTCAATTTGCATATACTTGATCTATGCGAAAACAAAGAAAGTTCAAAAGAAGTTTTGGCAAGGTTAGTTTAGATCCAAAAGCGAGTATGTTGGGTTAGCTTCATTATTTGACTGAAGTACTCAACTGATGGCCCATGTTATTAAATATAATCTATAGTGTGTGTGTGTATCCTAATTCTCGTTTGCGACTTGGAGTAATAGTAAATGCTCATTTGATAATGAAATTATATATAAGAATATCTAAGATAAATAAGGGGATGGTAAAGTATAAAAAGAGAATCAATATCTTGAATTTCTAAAACAATAATTATAAATATTTTGAATTTCTTTTTAGTCATCCTGAAATTGAGAAATGATAATTAGAAAAGAAAATTAGAGATTATAGAGTAGATCTAAGACTATAATAAGAAAAATCTTATTAGATCTAAAAATATTTGATTAGAATATTATAAAAAGCTTGACAACTTTACTTAAAAAAAAAAAATTTCATCCTGGTAACATATAAGTTAGAGATTCTGCCCCTATCATTATAATCCTGTGGATTAAATTTAATTTGTAAATCTCATATTTAAATATATCTATATTTTATTGTTAAAGATTTCAAATATATTTGTATTAAATTTGATAAAAATATTTCAAATAAACTGCGGTTTAAATCTTTATCATTAAAGTGTCTCATATTTATGTTTTTTATTTTAACATTATTATATTCTTTTTAATGCTTATTTCTTGATATATCTTATATTTATATCACTATATATATGTATGATATTAGCTTAACATTATTGGACAGTATTTCTATATTATTATTACTATTTAGGTTTTGAGGTATGTATTAATTTTCTCTAATTACATGCTTAGATAGCAAAAATTGATGGTAAAAAAAAGGAGGGAAAGTTGAGAGGGAAGGTACTGAAAGATAGAGTGTGTGTGTGTGTGAGAGAGATGTGATATAATTAAAAGTGAGATAATATATGTGAGAGAGAGGTATTATAATTAAAAGGAATAATTTTAATAATTAATTTATCATTTTAATGCTAAGTATATTTTCTATAATGACAATTTTATTTTATAATTTTTTACTGAAGAATCATTTAATTAGATTTTATATCTATATGTGTGTGAAAAATCTTGCCCCTCCAAAATATTCGCATGTTCCCTCCGTTTGCAAAGGAAAAATTCATTTTCCCTCCACAAATATCACAAATTTGCTCTCTGTAGGATTTTTTTTCTAATTTCCTTCTTTTAAAAAATTACAAGAATCGCAAGAGGAGGAGCCAAACCACTTCTAAGGGTTTCCTCAACGCCTAAGGGTTTATTTCTCTAATGAAACCCCTTCACCATCGTCTGCCAGTCCAGCAAAGGCGCCTCCAATCCTCCACTCCTACTCTTCTTCCATTTCTCCTCCTCAGATCAAATCGCGCCTGAATGTGCAGGTTTTGAGACTCAAAGTGTTAGCCTTCCTTTCGCGTGTTGTGTCCGTTCACATTCTTCAGTCTCCTCTTCAAAGTTTAGATTCTATTCCGTTCTGTCGGCCTCCTCTATTTTCATCTTCAGCGTTCAGATTCGTCACTGGGTAGCTTCTTGGCATTCTATTTCTTGTTTTCATCTTTTGGTTCAGATTCCCTTTTAGATTTCATTTTATTTGTGGGTTACTTTTTATTTCAAGGTTCAGATCTCCCTTTTAGTTTTGTTGAAAATATTTCTACTGGTACTAAGTAACTGCCTTTTAGTACTGCCTTGACTAGTGACATTGCAGAGGATTAGCACTTCATTTGGTTGATTGGATTCTTTGCAATTCATTGTGGGAGATGGAAAATGAGGTACACATTTAGGCAAGCTTTAATGTATACTGGTCTTTGATATATATGCTTTTTTATTGGAGTTTTATATTCATTTTATATTTATTGTTGTATACAAACATCTGTAATTCCCAACCCTTATTCGTAACTTCTGTAAATTGAGACTTTTTGCTTTCATTTGCTTTTTTCGGTTATTCGTTTTATATTTATTGTTGTATTATTGGAATTGGCTTCTATCTAAGAAAGCTCATTCTTCGAGCTATCAAAGTACAAACATCTGATTGTGTTGTTGCTTCCATATTACGTTCATCATAGTCAGTGGATGAGTGTTGTGTAATGGTGATGGCACAAGCATTTGGTTGCTCTTGACGTAAAACTCATGAAATGAGAATGTTGCAAGTTAATCATGTGTAAAGCATCCTAGTTTGTTTATTTGCATTATAGATTCAATTACCTAACTAAAAAAATTCCCCCTCATGTAAAGCTGATATAGATTTCACTCTGATAGTTGCAATGCTTCAAGGCATTTGGTAACTTATGATGAGCCTGTCAGTGTAAAATATAAATGAAGAGTATTGCCTGGATATGGCCAAAACATACTGGAATACTATTAATCTAGCAAGCAAATGATGTATCAGACTCATCATGATTTAAAAGAAATTAAAAATACTTGTAGCAGGGGAATCTTCATTGAGAACCTCATGGGGACCAGTATATCAATACTAACATGTATCAATTGAATTCCAACACTAAACTTATACTTTTACAAAATTCTTTCAATATGCATGCAGTTTCAACACTAAAACTTTAGCACTTTAATTTATTATGGTTTATTAGCTTTAATGATTTCTAATTTTTTCCTAATTGTATTATTAATTTTATATTGTTAGGATGTCATTTCATTAGGATGGTCAAAGATCCTATCAGATTAGAATCTGATTTTGAGTTATTACTACAGGTCTAGCCCCAACTATATGCATTGATCATTCCAAAGGAAATAAACAAGAGCTGAGATGTTAATCCCTCAGTAGATTACAACTTAAAAAGATTGCAAACATCTGATCCAAAATGCCTATAATTTCAGCCTCAAACATTATGAGCATTATTACCTGAAACAGTAAAACAGTTTCCTACTAATTGAGCATTCCATAACTATTATGCAGATTTACATCACTTTTGCAATGCCATAATTGGGTAAATACATGTAAAATCTATCATTACATGAGATGCTTGGTTGCTTAGAATATTAAGGGACTTATGATGTATGTATATATTTCTATGTATAGAGTTACCAATTATTGAAATGCTTGGTTGCTTATGCTTGATTTATATTATATTTACCAATTATTGAAATGCTTGGTTGCTTGGTGAATGCTTTTTTTTTTTCTGGTTTTAATTTGTTGACCTGATTGTGTGTGTAGGGTTGGATTATAATAATTTGAGATACAGCAGCTCCTTTGATAGAGTTAGCTAGAGGTCTAGTGGCAACCCAAACACAAGTTGTAGAACTATTCAAGTAAGGTGACCATTTAACTGTTAGTTGGGTTTACGTATAATGTTTTGTTTTTTTTATCTAGCTTGATATATGTTGTTTGATTTTTGTTGGTAGGTAGTCTCAATACATTCCTATCTCTTACATTTTTCAGAATCTTTTTTAGTTTTTTTTTGTACTTCAAAGCTATCTGTTAATGATTGTTTAGCAAGTCTTGTCTTTGGTAGGAGTTGTCCTTAAATAAAACTTGTTAGTTTCTTCATATACAAATGTTGACATTTAACTTTGCTTATTCACACATATGTGTGTGTGTGTGTTTGTTTGCCATATATATTACTTGTCTTCTCCAATTCTCACATATTATTATTGCACACCTCTTTCTTAGAATGGAAGGCCCAGAAAATCGGAGATGGATGTATAATAGAATAGATCCGTGTACTAAATGGGTTACAATAAAATTTGATCAAGGTGTAGAGGAGTTTCTTACTTATGCAATGCAATCACCTTATTGCCAAAAATCCGTGTACTAAATGGGTCACAAGAAGAAGAGGAACTTCAAGATGATGAAGAAACAGAAGATGGTGAGAAAGATGCTTATATGGATGAAGATGAAGATGATGTATAAATTATGGTTGTGACATTGCATTTGTTATTTAGTTTTCAGTTTGATTGATTGCATTAACTTCTTATTTATTTTTCATTTAGATTAGATTATAATTTTGTTAATTTCTAAAGAAGATTTAGTTCTTATTGATTTAGTTTTTATTCATTTATTTAATTTTGAATATGCAAATGGCAAGCCGTCGACTAAAGCGTGGTAGAGGGCAATGGAGTACTCCGTCACCTGCACAATTAACCTTAATGTTCTTAAATTTATATTTTATTGTATGGGATTATTTTAAATTCCAAATTGTTTCTTATAAAAAAAATTGAACTCTTTGCAGTTTAAAAATTTTACTTGTTATCATGAAATTTATTTCTTTCTAAACAATTTATAAAAAAAAACCTATTTAAAAAAATAACTGACAAAATTTTGTTGTAAATCAAAAAATAAGCATAAAAATTGAAGAAAAAAAATTTGTGACTGATTTGCAAGGAATTTTTGTCGCAAATTCTATCACAAATGTGTGAGTTAGCAATGAAAAATTCCATGGCAAAACACAGCAAGTTAGTGATGGAATTTTCCGTCGCTAATTTGCGACAGAAAATCCGTCGCAAAATTAGCGACGGAAAATCCGTCCCAAAATTAGCGACGGAACACAAAGCCTGTCGCTAAACCAATTAGTGACGAGGCTGTTTGCGATAGAACATTTTTCGTCGCTAATACTTTACCTACAGAATTCCGTCGCTAAATTCCGTCACAAATCGATTTAGCGACGGAATTTCCGTCGCTAATAGCTTGTTTTTTTTGTAGTGTAGTAGGTGTTATATGGTGAAATTCACAAGCAAATTTGACTATTAACATGTAATGGTAAGGGGTCCTCTAATAGTTCTAGGCCACTATTTAACTGTACATCCATGGGAACTAACATTCTCACCACTTAGCCTGCAGATCTAATGAGTCCATGAATGGGTACAGCTCGTGGGCCTCCCTTACCATTATTACCACAAAAGTGTGCTAAGGGTGATTGGCCAAGTAACAAGCCAAGTGCTAAAATGCTGAAAGGGTAGACAATGCAAGATTTGCTTGATCAGTAGTGAAGATTGACCTTACCAAGCCACTGGTTTCTATGATCAAGATTGATGTAATAGCTCATTTTGTTGAGTATGACCGACTACCTACCATTTGCTATTGTTGCAAAAAGTATGGATACTTGGAAGGTTCTTACCCAGTCAAGTTCCAGCAGATGAGCAAGGAGCAAAACAACAACGAACAAGAACAAACTCCAGCAGTTCCCTTGCAACAAAATTTTGAGGCTGAAACGAAGGTGTATGAGGAGCCAATGTGAAGATACCTTGTTTGGTGCTTGGATAAAGGCGCCAACTCAGAGACTGTGTGGCAGAAGAAGCACCAAAAAGATTAGAGAAGGCAGTATCTTCCCTGATGAAACTGGCAGCAGCAAATTTTCCCTTTGGGCTACCTTGGATGAGATGGATTGTCACCAACAAGGAAAATCCTCTACTAACAAGAAGCAAGAAAAAAGGGCTTTTCCCACAGGCAATATCCTAAGGAAACTAAAACATAAATGGATTATCAACTCAATGGCTAGTCACAAAAAGAAGATAGATAAGGACTCCAGCCCCAAGATCAAAGTAGTTCCCAAATCCCCATAAGTTATAATCTTTGATTCACTAACCTATAAAGAAATACTTCTAACCATAACGCTGGATACAAGCCAACACACTACAATTTCTCTCTTTCATGAGAGGAAGGCTCTCACCCTGATAAACCCCAAAGCACCTAAGAACATTAGGCTAAGTAACACTAAGCCCAACTCAACAATAAGAAGGGGAAAAGCGAATTCCATCCTAAACCCCCTAATAAAAGCCCAATGAAGAGTGGTATTAAAATACAATCCATAGTCAAATTCAAAAACACATAAGGCTTAGACATAGAGAGAAAGTTGGGGCTTCTTCAATAGCACTTACTAAAGCCCTAGTAAAGGCTCTAGGAGCCACGGTCACTTCTTAAGGCAAATCAGTATTTATAGAGGTAAATGATATTAGCCTAGATGATGACATGATATCAAACAGCTTTGATGTGGAGCACTAAATTTCATTAGGAATGGATAAAGATTTTTTATTTGTAACTACCAAGGAGCAACCTCAAATAAATTTCATAAAGTTTTAAAATCCCTACTCTAAGGTTATAGGCTGGATATTATTGCTCTTGTAGAACCTCACATTTCGGGCTCTATTACAGATAAGGTAATAAGGAATATCAGCTACTCGAGCTCTCATAGAGTAAAAGTAGTAGGATTTTTAGGGGGATATGGATTCTGTGGTCTAACCTAGTAAAGCTGACGATGTTAAATAATCATAAGTAATACATTCATAATGAGATGGAATTAAGGAAAGGTGAAGGAAATGGATGGTGAAGAAGGTGGAAATGGAGAGACAAGAAGATGAGTGAATAGATGTGTTAGAGATGAGAGAATGGAGTATTATGTCAAAAATAGGGTTTCTAAGGGTTTAAGGGGTTAATCTAGGTTGGATCATATGAGTAGATGCTCCATTTTTACGCTTTGGATCCGAATCGGATGCTATTGATACGAGGGGTTTCACCATGGCAAAGGAAAATGTTTGCCTAGGCGAAGCATTCCCGAGAGGAGCTTTAGCAAAATTTTGAGAGTTGCCCAAGGCAAAGGAAAATGTTTGCCATGACAATCTATTTCAGAATAGACACTGATGCATATTTTTAGACTTGGTCGTGGTGCAACATCTTCTTGGCGGGGTGGCAAGCTATTCCAGAATCAATACGCTGAGTTCTCTCATGTTGTGTAATCCTTTGGTCTTTAATCTTGGCTTTAATTCTCAAGTGTCCTATAATGAAAAGCAACAATTTGAAGCATTAATTGTCCTAAAAATTAATCAAATACAATTAATAACCAATTATGATAATTTTATCGTCAAAAAGACACTGACTCAAAACAAGGACTCTTAATTTAAATTAAGTACAATTACCATTAAAAGAGCCACTAACTATGACAAATGAAGGGATAGTGTTAGAATTTTAGTAATTATTAAAGGGAAAAATTAGAAAGAAGACCTCTTTGGATTTTAAACTACTTTTCATTTTAGTTAAGGCATATGGAAGCTTAGAGGTGATGACATATGGCCATGCTAATTTCTTTCAACTTTAAGGGCAAAATGAAGTCTTTGAACTTACATGGAAGCATGGAAAAGATGACACATAATCATTGTAATTTTGCGCAAGATTGATGGCAAAGTATAAAGGGTTAACTTGAGAGGCATTATAAACATCCCTCCTCCTTCTCCTATTACATGAAGATTATCAGCCAAATAGAGGGGAGAGGAGGATGGAATTTTCGACCTAGGAGGAAGGAGAAGAAGAGAAAGAGAAAAGAAATTGAAAATACATTTCCTTAAAACCACAATTTCATAATAGTTTAAGAAGTTGACCATGGTAGATGAACAATTTAACTAGGTTATCAAAAGCTAGTAGGGCTATAAAGAGTTTAGTATAAATCAAAGTCTACAAAACTAACAACAATAACAAGCAAGGCCCAAGGCACAATAACAACCCACAAAGCCATCCTAAAAGAAATCCCTCACATAAAGACTTAGAACATAAGAAATAAGGGCTAAGCCTAGTCCACAAGTCACACCTACTTAACGCTTACATTCTCAAAATCATTCTAATAGTCAATAAGATGTGAGTTTTTCTTAAAGGGTAACAAACTGGATCCTTAATGTTCATACATAAGAAATGCTATGGCCTCTGGGAATTAAGTAAATATTCTATAAAATATAGTAATCCAAAAGTATGGAAGAGATAGTTAGATATACAGATACAAAACATGAACCTTAGCATGACAAATTATATAGTCATTACAAACCCAACCAATGAGAGGCCTACTAAGTTGTGCTCGCTTGAGCCTCTAGTTGCTCCCCTTCATGAAGGACGGTATTGAAAGGCTCTCTTGAAAACAATGAGATTAACAGAGTGAGACATAAAGTCTTAGTAACCAAAGCTCACTTTACAACATATACTAACAGGATGGTAAGCAGGTGAAGTAATACCATACATAAATATCTTAAGTTAAAAAAACACGTAAACACATGCAATAATCAACACAGTAGTTTATACCCCTCTCATCCACTGTACTACTTCTTATGACTCCTTGATATAGACCCCAAACTATTCATGTCGGTTCAATAGGTTCCCTCTGTACCTTGTGGTCTAACCAAGGCCAAAGAGGTATCTACCCAAGAGTTTATCCCTATTCTGGGCTGGGAAAAGGTAGAACTATAAAGGCCTGATAAGAAACCAAATACCTTATCATAGTGTTGGCATGTCGTATGGGCTTTAAGAACATTTATCCTCCATATACAATCCCAGTCTTCACACATGAGCCTTATGCATAGATAAACCATCATGGATTAAGAATATAATCAACAACATAACAGTGGGAATGCTCCAAAATATTCATCTCTACAATAGCATAAGGAAGAACAACCAATGCAAACATACAATAATAGCAAAACTAATACTTACTTCACCAATAATTGATATATAACAAAATATATACTTTTCTTTCATAATGCCCTAATGGTACGTCAATATAGTTTGAAAGGATATAAAAAACCTTACAAACCAAAGTGAGCATATAAACCAAAGTAACCTTGATTATCTTAACTCCAAGCTTAGCACTTGGCTTTAACACACGAGGTACTGCTTCACATCTCAAGATGTATGCTAATCTATATCACCATGTAGATTGAAACATCCTTCCTTTAACCCCGTAAAGTACATGTTTAGAAGTGTTATGTTTCAAGCGATTCACGAAACAATCTGATAGATTGAAAATTTGCAATTGGTTTTCAGGGTACTATTCACTGGTTAAATTCTAGATTTTTAGTTCAACTTTAAAAAAATCATAACTAATTATAGAAAAATCATATTGAGGTGGTTCAAAATTCTATTTGAAGCTCTTTCAGTTGTCTACAAGAAAAAAATATAAAAATGGACTCAACCCTTGGAAATTAGTATAGTTTATTCATTGAAATTTATTGTTTATTTGGTCAAAACTATACTTTCCAGTTTCTCTGTCGCAGCTTTGATCAAGCATAACTCTTAGCACACATATCCATTTTAAGTTATTTGTCACTTGTTTTAAAGCTCAGGATATTTCATAAGTAGAATCAATCATTTTCCTTACTTCTGTTTTGTCACTATTTTGTGACTCATCTAAGGATGACTTATGCCCCTTATTTACATTAACAATTTATGATTAATTCCTTCCATACATAATACCTTCATGCATTAGCCATTCCCATACTGTATTATAGCCAATTATACAAACTATCATCATCGTTTATCATCACATACTATTAATGGCACATTTATAACATACATTGGTATACAAATTATACAATATAATATGGTAACTTTCTTCAATTCTTTTCCTATTTCCTTGCTTCCAATTCATGCATCCTTTGCTTGATCATTATCAACTATTGGGGTTGGTTAAAGGAAAGTGAGATTAAGGAGAATCTCAGTAGCAATCATTACTATTTATGCATGAAGGATGGATGTAAGTGTATAATACGCGTATTTAATCTAGCTCATGTTGACTTATAACATTTTCTCATGCTCAATGTTTCACATAAACATGCACAGCCATGGAAAACATCAATGAAGCAGAGCATCATACTAGCATTAGCATCTTATATCATATCAAATAACATAATGCGCATCAACACATAAGCATACACATCAAGGACACAAGAAAAGTAATTTTACTACCTTGTATCCTTAAACTTTTTTCTTGCTCCCTTTTGCTTCTAGCCATTAAGGTTTCTTGCTCAACCTTTGCCATTCCTTTTTCTTGATATCTCATGGCTCTAAATGTATTAACACATCATTTCTATTCATTCTTTAGAGCCATGGTAATCAACAACATCAACACTTTGTTTTCTTTGAACTATATTAATTTCTAATTTTGACCTTGATTTCCAACCTTTCTAAAATTAATTCCACATACTATTTCCATACAATTTTACATGTAGAATCCATTTCCAAGATCAAAATTATCAAAACCCAACTCCTTCCCCATGAACCAGACTTGACCGAATATTATGCACTTAGGGTCCAAAAATTTCATTTTCAATTCTAATGCTTCCAAACTTGTTTTTTCATCTTTACACCACATAATTTTTTTTATTTTAAACACATTGAAAGCATCAAAACCATCAAAATACAATCCTAAGACATAGAAATCACCCTAGCTGAAATGTTTTCTCAAGTTACACAATCATAAAATTTAACCAATTTCAGCATAAAATCACTTGACACTACAAAAAATAGAGTATTAGTGATGGAATTTAGCATCACTAATCCGTCGTTAATCCCTCACAAATTCTGTCACTAAAATTAGCGACGGAATTTAGCGACGGAAAATTTCCGTCGCTAAATTATTGAAGGATTAGTGACGAAATTTTATGCTGTCACTAACTTAGAGACAAATTAGTGACAGAATCTTATTGCGTCACTAAATTCTGTCACAAGTCTGTCACTAATTTTGGTTTAAATGATTAGTGACGGAAATTAGTGACAGAAAAATTCTATCACTAATTTTCGTCACCAATCCGTCACTAACTCTTATTTTGTGACAGAATTTTTCCGTCACTAATTCGTCACAAAAAAATATAATATAAAGATATAATAATTAAAACTATTATTAAATAAAAATAATATATCATAATTTTAAATAATATATTATATAAAAATTAAAAAAATTAAAAAATATATAAAAAATAAAAAAAAAAAAAATATATAATTACTTATTATTTGTTTAAATATTTGAATAAAAATATAACTTATTAGAAATTTTTACTAAAATATAAAAATTAAATTCAAATAAATAATATATATTAAATTACATAATATATATTAAATTATGTATATAAGTCAAATAAATAATAATATATTAAATTACATAATATATATTAAATTATGTATATAAGATTTATACATATATTTGTATTGTTATTAGAAATATTATATATATTTATTTTTGTAAAAGAATTTTGTAGGTGCTTCTCAGCTCAACTGGCAAAGGCTTCAGCATGCATGCAAGAGGTCTCAAGTTCAAACCAACACTTTCTTCACAAATTGGCTCACTTTATGACGTGGCAATAATGTGGACAAGGCGATGATGTGCCGGCTCATAATGATGGACACATGGCGATGACATGGACAAGGTGATGACGTGGCGGCTCATAATAATGGACATATGGCGATGACGTGGACAAGGCGATGACATGGTGGCTCATAATGATGGACATGTGGCGATGACATGGATCCTATGATGACATGGCTACATGGGAGAGAGGAAGAGTTGAGGTGGTATCTAATGATGGACACGTGGCGATGACATGGGTGAAGAGATAACGTGGCAACATGGAAGAGAGGAGTTGTAAGGTGGCAACCATTGATGACGTAGCGGCTCAGAGTGATGGACACATGGCAACGATATGGTATTTTAACTTTACAAATAAAAAAAATTTAGCGACGGATTAGTTGCGGAAATTTCTGCCACAAATCCATTATTATTTTGCGACAAAATTTTTTGGGATATCCGTCACTATTAGCAACAAAAATTTTTTTCACTAATTTCTGTTACTAATCCTTAGTAATCTGTCACTAATTAGTGATGAAATTTTGAATTCTATTACTAATTATTTAGTGATGATGGAATTAGTGATGGAAAAAATTCCATTGCTAACTGAATTCCATCGATAATTTTGATGAGTGATAGAAATTCCGTCACTAAATTCCGTCGCTAATTTGATGTTTTTTTTATAGTGTGATTTTTGTTCCTTTCAAGCCTTTAAACATTATTTTAACATCAATTTCATCTTCCTATACTCTTAACAATTTCATACAGCATACTCCCTTAGGGTGTCAAGCTCCCAAAAACCATTAAAATCCATAACCAAGATCAATAATGACAATGGTAGTAAAAATTACATCAAAAACCATGACCGTTCCTTGTTTTAAAGCTTCATCTTGTATATGATCACTTGGCCTTTCTCTTCTGTTCTTATTTCTCTCACTAGAATTTATTTTTGAAGAGTTTTCTCATAGTTTCAGGAGCTTTGGGTGAAAATGAGGGGAGGGGGGTATATATAGAGTTTTTGAACGAATCCTAGCCATTGATATGGAAATTACAAGATTAAATCTTGGCTATTCATTTTTTCCTCTGTCTTGTGGTGATAAGTGTCCTCATGACATCATGCTTACCTCATCATGATTACATCGTCAAGCCATATGTCTTTAATCCAAGCATACAGGTGTCTTGTATCCGATCGTATAAATGTTTTTCATCCAATCATACACATAATCCCTTGCATGTCCCTTCATCATTTTTGGCATTAAGATGGAGAGAAAATTAATATAAAATTCATACAAAATACAGCCCTTAGGTATTCCTCTACGTATCTTGTCATTCTGTATCGTATCAAGTACTTTTTCGGGGCGTAACTTCCTCGGGACTATTGGGACATATTTTGGCACTATTTTCTCATCCCAAATAGGTCCACATGGTATTATATAACATTTCTAAAGAGAAAGTGATACTCTTCCCTTGTTCTTCTATTAAAAAAATTAATAATATTTTTTTCAGAGTAAACTTGACCGAATTCTTTCTACCAATCCATGACTTCGAGAATCTGTCTCTAGGTACTAATACTATTTATTCATCATAGAGAATTTTTTTTATTTTTCTTAAGTCAAAGGTTAACCTCTAGGTGGTTTACTTTGACTTTTTTCGGATAGTGTATAAATAGGCTTTAAATTCTATTAAAGCCAACCTCTCTACTTTTTGGGGATAGAATTATTTTTAAAACCTGTGATAATTTTTCAAGTATTTTTTCTCATTTTCTTCCAATTATCTGAGGCCTCCCTATATTTTAAATAATTTATTTTTGGTAATATCCAAAATTAGTCAAAACCCTTGAAATTCTACAAATTCTTTCGAGGGGTATTTTCATCATTTTTAGCCTTATATGGGCCTCTGGACCTTATTTCTATTTTTTTTGAATTTTTTTTGAAGTATTCAGGCATTCTTTCCATTACTGCTTCTTTTCGGCCTGAAACTTTCTAAATTTATATTTTAGGCCCCTATTTGGATTTAGCTTCAAGAATCCTCTTACCAAGGTTTCTAACACAACCCGCCTTTAATTACCTCAAATCCCTATATTAGATCCTGGGACTTTACATACAGGCCTTAACATATCATTTCTTTTTTTTTTTTTTTGGACTTTAAAAATTTTTGGGCGTAATTTCCATTTTGAACCTCATTTGCCTAAAACTTTACAAAATTACAATTTTGCCCCTAATTTGGCTCAATCCCATAATTCACCTTCTTAGGACCTCTAGCATAACTTTTGACCTACGTTCATTTCTATTTCTTATTTCTAGGCCTTAAGATGTCACTAGAGTCTTTAACTTCTTTTTTTCTTAGTCCTAGAAAACCTTTGCTTTGCAATTTAGTCCTTGGGAGCCCTTCTGTCCCTCTAGGAAACCTTTAAGACCTTTGCCAAAAGAGAGTCTGGTAGTCTGCCTATTGTAGGCTAATTCTGGTACTTCTAGGTCTAAAATTTAAGATGTGACATAGATTATAGTCAAACACAAGCCATAATTAAAATACGAAACTCAAAAACCTCAAGTCTTGTATCCTGCAACAACTCTCAGAATCCAACTTTCCCAACTTATAACCAAAACACTCAATCTAAAGTTATAGTTATCAGTCACTTTATTCAATTAACTCATTAGACTCTTTGATTAATCCCAACAACAATCAATCAATCAACCCTTAAGTTCCATACTTAAATTTTAACCTCCAACATACCCCAACATTGAAAAACAATCAATATCAATAGTCTAAACTAATTAAAGCTCTTATCTATCCTCAATAAACAAAACTTAATCAACAAAACACCACTTTAATAACCATGTTACCAAAACTCAACAAATCTTACTCTCAATATCAAACCCTATCCTCTAAGTTCCATATAAATCAAAATCTGACAAAACTAATCTAATTAAACCTCCTATCCAACCCAAATAACCCTAAGGAACCCATAAGATTATCAAAAACTCAAAAATTTTGAAATCCTTAATAAACCTAAAAACCCCAACTTCCAAATCTAAGAAAAACCAATAGAAAAGATAGAAAACAAGTTAGAATCACTTACTTGAAGGTTTAGAAGCTCAATAACACTCCCCGAGGATGAAAACTACAAACCCTAGCAGAGCTCCTTCGTTTCTCCACCCTTCTCCTACTATTTTTCACATTTCTAACACTGATTTTTTATCAGAGTTTTTACAAGTTCACTATGCTGAAAAACATCTAGGTACCAATAATTTGAATCTCAAGTGCATTCATCATAGCAAACTTTATAGAAGCAATCAGGTCTCCCCTCTTCTGAAGAATATAGAGGTCATAACCCTTCCCCCTTCTATGTTATTCCCTGTCATATCCTGATAATTTTAACCTAGTAAATAAGAAATTCAAAACTGACCAAGGGTCAAGTAGTATAGTAGAGACAGAGACAGAATAACTTCTAAAGCTAAAGCTGGGCAGGGACTGGACTGTAAGTTTGAAAAGTTTGTGTCAAGGAAGGGCAAAATAGAAAACTGGGCCCAAAATTCCTGAAAATTTTTAGAAATTCATGAAAAATAGAATAAAGGCTCTAGGATAGCATTTAAGGCTTAAAAGATAAAAAATAAAAATAATTTATTTTAAAATTTTTTGTAATTATTGGTAGTCTTGGCTAATTAAGAAAAAATTGTCCAAAATAAATTATTTTAATTGTGTAGAGGCCTCAATCTGAAAGTGAAGAGTTAAGCTTTATAATATTTAAAATTGAATTACGTCAGTAAAAAACTGATTTCAAGGAAAATTACATAAAAGGAGTTATAGGTCAAATTTTGACATGAGAAAAATTACTGAGCTTCTCCTCAATAAAAGAAAGTCATTGGCATAAAAAAAATAAATTTTTAGAAGTACTAGATAGGATCCCAAAAATATTTATCCAATATTGGGAGACGATACGCTGGAATAAACTAAAGTTTGGTGAAACAATTTTTCTCTTCCTTTTTCTTGTTTTGCTAATTATGGCACCAAAATGGCGAGGAAGTAGATAAATTGTAATAAAACATTGTTTTATAATCACATGGTTAATAGGTGGCATGACATGTAGTATGATCATGAAGGGCAAGACAAGATCAAGGGACAAGTGTACAAGGAAATTATAACATTTTACCAAGGGCAAAATAGAAATCCAAGCAAAAAATTTGTCTATAAATACCCCTATAAATGACAAAATTTGGCCAAAAGGAGAAATTGGAGGGGGAAGGTTGTGCCTTTGAATTTAACAAAAAAGAAGAGGAAGAAGGAAGAATAAGGACCAAGGATCATCAAGCAATCATCCGAGTTAAAGCACTCATTGAGGATTTAATTACCTTGATTAGTAAATAATTTTGGATGATTTGAAAGGTTGCAAATGGCTAAAACTCTAGGAGAACCATGCTGGCCAAAATGCCATATGACTTGATATGAATGATTTGATGACGGCATGGGGATTATATGATGGAAAATGGTTGGTAACTTGTGTTTTTAGCTTAGTTTATGAAAGAATTCCAACTTGTGACATATATAGGTATGGTTCGGCTAACATGGGCTCATAGGGTTTGTCACATCTTCCTTTAAGATCATATTATATCTCAAGTAGAACCATTTGGAACTATTTCTTATGGCCTTAGGTTAGAAAAATTTAAAATTTACTAAATTCAGGTTACTATTCATATAACTCTAAACCATGGCCAAACTGTAAAAAATCATAACTAATTCTAAAAAACTCAAAATGAGATAGTCCTAAGGTCTATTTAAAGCTCTTAGTGTGATCTTCAGAGAAAAATTACTTTCTAGTATCAAGACCTTATCAATCAATCCCAGAATTAACGTAAAGTGGCATTGTTCATATGGTAAATTTCTAATTTTTCAAAATTTATGCCTAACTTTAGATAGGTATAACTTTCAATACAAAACTTCAATTTTGATGAAATACCACTTGCTATAAAGCTAGAAATATAATCTATAAGTCTGTCAGTCAAAATCTCAATCATCTGGGTAGAATTATGTTGGTATGAAAATAAGGCATTTTTAAGCTTATTTTATTCCCTTTTCATGCTTTTTCTTGACTTTTCTCTTCCTTTAACACCATGGGGTTATTTCATTCACATACCACATATTTAAGCATGATTCCTTAATTAAACATTCACATTCATAACAACTTAGATCATCGTTACAATAGTCCAAGACAATTCACATAAAGTTACAAAATGATCTTCCAAGAGCATCAAAATTACTTCTATCCCAAGACAATCTCTCTGTCTTTCTTCTTGCTTGGTCCAACCCCTAATTGGTGAATAATTTGAACATAAAAGAATGATATTTTATAGGAAATCTCAATAGTAATGAATCACAATTATCATGCTAGTCATGCTATGCAAAAATGTGACATGTTACCATTGAACTAGAATTATCATGCACAAGATTTCGTATGCTTTTTATTGCCATAGAAAGAGAGTCACATATCATATCATTTAGCCATTCAACATTACATATTACTAAGGCATATTATACATAGAAATTCACACATAATCACATAGCTTACTCAATCACATCATGGCATCATAAAACAAGTAACACATGCACATTCAAACAAGCAAGATAGCAATCAAATTATGAAATCAATGTTACCTCTTGGTTAATTATATATCTCGGCCTCTTAAGGTGTATAGTACTCCTCCTTGTTTCCTTGCACAATTCCTATCAATCCAAGCATAAATACATTCTACATTACTAATAATTCAAAGCATAAACACCATGACTCAATAACATACTCATATAAACCCATTTTTTCTTGATTTGAAACACTATTGTTTCCTTTTTGTTTAATCAATCTCTTAGGTTATTCCTACATGAATTTTCATTTAGAATCTAAATATCAATTCAAATTTAACAAAATCATAGTTCTTTCCCCTTAATTCAACTTGGCCGAGAAGGGTGTTTAAGGGGTCCTGGGTTTCCATTTTTTATTCCTATGGTTTTTAAAACTTTTTCTTAGCATTTCTCCACATAAATCATCTTCTAAACTAATTGGAATCATCAAATAGCATTGAAACAAACTCTAAACGCAAGAACCAAGAGTAGCTGAGAGGTATCTTTATTAACATAACTTAAGATTTCTACCAAAATTCAATCCAAACATCAATCAAGCATGCCATTCCAAGCTTATATTCAAGGTTTCTATCCTTTCCTAATCCTTTCTCAATATGACTGAGATTATGGCAGCATGATAGTGTAGGATTTTGCCATGAAACCTTAGCCAAAACAACCTTTACACATAGCTAAAATAAAGCTTGAACATACCTTAATTAATCCTTGATTGAAGCTTGGTGATTTTCATCTTCTCTTGCACGGTTTTAGGTCTTCCTTTGCTTGAGTTTTTGGTGCAGTAGAGTCTCCTCTTGGCTCATATGAGGGGGTATTTATAGAGCTCTTTGGCCGGCCAACACTCCTTCTATGTGGCCTAAAAATCTACCAACTCAAGGGTCATGTGTCCCCTCTCATAGCCTTCCATCTTTAGGTCATGACAAGTATCCCTTAACATGTGATTTTTCTAGTTTCTTGGGCTTGTTTTGGGCTTCAGCTCTTCTTAGATGAGGGACCATGGGCTGCACAAAATTACTATGTTTCCTTGGCCTAAAATCATTTCAAAATTGATCGGAGAGAAAGAGGAAATGTGGCCCAATGATAAATTACCAATTTCAAGTCAAAATATACTATATCGGTTACTATTTTTCACTAACTTTTGATCATGGTTTTGGGCCTCCAAAAAATTTATTTTTCTTCATAAAAAATCTTCTTGTAATATAAAAAGGTCTCATAAATTTTTTGAGAATTTATTTTCACCTTTAACCTCCTGTATTGAATTTCTATCGAAATCAAGTTTTACCAATAAAGTTTCACTACTAATTATCCAAAAATAATTTTCTTCACATCCTGAGGCCAAAGATAGTTTTAAAATCCATAATGATATATTGAATAATTTTCTATTTTTTTAAAAAATTATTGAGGCCTCGGGGTAGCTCAAATAATTAATTACAATAAAAAATCCTTGTCTGGTCATAAAATACTGATAAATTTTAAAAATCCTATAATAAATTATTTTTACCCCTTCTTCACCTCTAAAACCTCATATCTTATTCTAAATCCTCAATTCTCTATTTTTCCTATTTTTGGAGAATTCTTCAATTTTTCTGATACCCCCTTGCAATCTATCTTACTTATACAGGACATTATGAAAATATTAGTCTAGACCTTGTCTAGATTTTATTTCATGAATAGCTTCATTAGTCAGTCTACTTTACCTATTGGCCCTTAACTTAATTTTTCACTCCTATTATCACGGTTAAAATTTGCAGGATGTGACATGGTTAGAATTTGATTCATGTTAATTTGATGTTTCTAATGAGTTCAAAAGGTGAAATAATGTAGGACAATATTGAGAAAATGTGTTTGAAAGCAATAAAATTGAAAATGAAAAATTTGAATTCTATCCCCTATGTCTTGGCCAAGTGAGGATCTATGGGAAGAAATTGGATTTTCATAAATCTAAGTTTAATTATAGATTCTTAATGAAAAATTATGTAGGAAAAGCATATCAAAGATATGTTAAGAAAGATGATTCAAAAACCCTAAAATCAAAAGTAAAGGGTTACGATTTTAATTTAAGTGTTTAATGAAATTGCTGGAATTGATGTTTAAAGTGCCATTACTATGTACTTGATAGGCATTGAGCTTGAGTAAGAGGAAACTCAAAAACAAGGGTAAGGAATCAAGAAATAAAGTTTGATAAGAGGTACCAAGAACTTACGATATTATTGTTATCTTGTAATTGTTGTTTGTGCCTTGTGTTCTACGCCATGATGTGGTTGAGTATACTATGATGAAATATGTTTAACTCCTTGTATTTATGCCTTGGCAATTTGTATAGTGAGTTGTCTAATGGTATGATTATATGCTCCCTTTTCATGGCATTATGTTATAGATGGAAGCATGAAATTTTTGGTTGCATATAACATGAATTAACTTAGCTTTGTTAACATTATAATTATTGTTCTTTGCTACTGAAATTTCTTTAAAATCTCGCCCCTTTTTACATACAGTTGATAATAGTAGGGGTTGAAACTTCAAAAGAAAAAAAGGAAGAATGTGGAAGCCTAAAGGAAGCTTGTATGAAATGACATGCAATAATGCACTTTTATATATTTTGTAATTATGACTTTGGTTCGAATTATGTAATGTTATGTATATTATGATGAATATTGCATGGGATGATGCTCCCTACTCTTGAGAGGGATTATGATGCCTAGTGTATGACGGTATATATATATATATATATATATATAGTAATGGGTAACTATAAAGATTATAGCCTAAATTCCATAAAAGAATGCAATTAAAAAGGGTTAAAGGCACTTGGGAAACCTAAATGAAGAAATTTGGCCTTGAGACTTGGTGAATTTAAAGTTCACATTATAAACTTCAAGTAAAGTGGTAGATCACCTAATTGGGAGCTGCGTACTAAGAATTATGAATTTTTGAAGTTATGGTAAAAAGCTGAAAATTAAAAGTTTGACCAAATGAACAATACTTTTTACACAAAAAATGGATCACAAACGGAATGAGTACTGGACCAGTAAGTATCTTTCTTATGTAAAGAAATGAAAGAGCTTCAAATAGCACTTGAAACTACCTTTTGATTTTTTTAGAATTAGTTATGAATTTTCAAAATTGGCTAAAATTTTAGTGTTACCAAGTGAAAAGTAATATGAGAAAGTGATTTTTCAAAGTATGCTTTGCTAAGCCTAATGCCATGCAATATGGTTCCATTTGACATATTTTGGCTCCATATATGGTTATTGTAATATCCTAACATTTTAATTTTAAAAAAAAGAAAAAGAACGATAAAATAATAATATTTTAATTAAAAAAACATAAAAGAAGGGAGCAACTTTCCACGCTTTTGTTGAAAAATAGAACTATGGAAAATGAGGCATGGAAAGTTGGGAGATGGGTGGAAAAAATGGCATTAAGGAAGATTTTGGGGGAGGAGGATTTAATGCCAGAAGAAAAAATAGGAGAGAGTGGTTGGAGAAATGAAGAATAAAAGGGAGAGGGGACGTAGAAGCTGAGCCATATACGGAGAGAAAGAGAGAGAATTAGAGAAAGAGAGAACGAGAGAGGAGCAGAGAAGTTTTGGCATTTTGAAGAGTAATATAAACTTTGAAGATAATTTAGGTACATAACATTACTTCTTTTCATCAAACTTTCTTCATGAATATTTCCTATATATTTTAGGCTTCCTAATGACAGTATTACTATAGTGCTTAGAGAAAATTTTGAGACTTATACATGATATAATATGGAGTTTTGGTAAAAGATGATCATAGAAATTTAGAGGTAAATGAGTTGTTAATTTTAATCGGTTAGATTTGTCCATTTGTCAGTTTTTAGTGCTTAAATTAATTTTCCTAGTTGAAAAATATGTTGTATATTATTTATATCATATTTTTACCGATTAAAATTAAGTTAAATTGAAATATTATTGAGATTTTAATCGGTTTAGTTTTATTTATTGGATAATTGGAGGTTTTAAAATAATTATTTTAGCTAAAAAATTTATTATTTATGGACATATATATTTATATATGATAGTTATACCATTAAAGTTTTAATCAGATTATTTATTTATGAATATTTAAAGTATTACTGAATTTTTGATAGTTTGATTTTGATGTTTAAACTTAAAATGAGATTTTTAGAATTTAGAACATAATAATTTTATATTTAAAAATTTTGAAAAATCCTTTTTATTAAGGTAAATAATTTGGAGGTCGTCAATAAATTATTTGGCATGTTAGAAAATTTTAAGTTATTTCTAAAATACTTATTTTGGGTTATGAGAGTTGTGAGAATTTAGAATAAAATTAAATTAAATTAGGAATTTAAATCATATAGAGAAGTTTAATTAATTAATTAATTAGCTTATATTAATATGTGGTTATATTAATTATGTAGATTAATTATTGGTTGAGCAAAGGATTGACCTTGTGGTAATCCTTTCTATTGCTTTGACGAGAGGTAACTACTTTCCACTTGTTATATGTGCTAATATGTTGTTTGTGATTATTTTGCTATTTTAGAAAAATATTTGTTATTTGGAACTTGAGCAGATATGTTATATCTTTTGAGTTTTGAAAATTGTCTTGTGGGATTTTTTTTAATTGTGATTGAGAAGTTTGGAAAAGATATATGATTTATATCATATGGATTATACTGAGAAAAGATTGAGATATTTTTCGTTATATCGTGAATGATTGGTTGTTATTTGGATTTTGGATTGAGCCTTATCTTACCACGTGGTAAGGCCGCCATTGGTGCATATTGGTTGGCTTTTTCCTTCATCCCCAGAGTAAGGGATAAACCGTTGTAGCTTTTTATTCGTCCCCCCAAAGTATGGGATATGCCTATAATAAGGAATAGACCTTTGTGACTACTTATTCATCCCCAAAGAGTGGGATAGGCCTATATATTATATTGATCTCCTATAGTGAGTGATAGACTTATGTGACTTGTGTGTTAGCCCCCATAATGAGGTCTGGATGATTGAGGTTATTTTAATATACATATTTGTATTTTCATTGATATATATATATTGAGATTTAATAATTGTCCCACTTGACACCTCAAGCATATGTTAGTATGTATGATGAGTTGAAAAGTTGATTACCGAGGCATTTGTCTCATCTCGTGGTTTTTACTATCTTCTGGTGATAGTTCAAGTGGTGGCCCATCAGGAAAAACTCCAGAGGCATAGTGTGCTGTTATAGCTTGTATAGCTTCCTTGCCTTTGTTCCATGTGCTAACTTGTTATATATTGTCACATAAGGCTCATTTACTCTAATGTTATAAACTAATACCTCTGATTACTACTATCTGGGATGATAGGGCCACTAGAAGGCTAAAGACATCTCAGATTCTGCATGTGACATTCTTTTGAAAGTGTTGACTTTTGACTAATGAGCTTTATAGCTTATATTAAAAATAATTTATCAGTTCGTATGTTGGAAAGTATAAGTTTTGTTTGGGCTAATGGTTGAATGATATTTCTAGACTTTGGAAGTCCAAGGCCCAAGTTAACAATTGATATTGCTCGTATTATAAGTTTATTTCTTTTAACCATAATGGCAATTTTAAAATTTTAAGGTTTCTTCTTTTCTATCATGGTTAATCTTTTGAAAAAATTATTGGATTTAATCTAAAATGATTTTGAAAGAATGGTTGTCATAGTTGTAACTTGAGATGGTACATTAGCATGACGAACTTCTTCTGTCGTGGCGAAAACAGATAGAGCTACAAAGCAGCCTTACAACCTCTAGCTTACCCTTTTTTTCCTTATCCATCTCAAACAACTATTAACACCTCAAGATAATATTATAATCAAGCTTAATTACTCCTAAATCCTTGATTAAAAACCTGGATGTTACATAAACCATGCAAGATCAAGTTTCAACATAAGTTAAAGATGTGAATTTTGATATTGTTTATGTTACCTTTGTGTTGTTGAGCTTGGATATGATTTTCTTACATTTTGGAAGTATTAAACCCTAAGATAAGATTATGTCCAATTGTAATTAAGTTATGCAAAGGATTGATTGAAGTTAGATTAACGATTAAGAGGAAAAAAAGAGTAGTAACCAAGTGGTTTTGTGATGAAATTGCAAAGAATCCAACTTTCCCTTAACCTTTGTATAATTTCGACCAAGGCTAGGGTTTGAGTTAGGGTTGGATTTTAATACTTCATTTAAAATGAAAAAATGTGTAGGGTACAAGTGAGGAAATAAGTTTGAAAGTATTAGAATTAAAAATAAAATTTTGCCCATAAACCCTATAGTATTTGGCCAAGCTAATTGATGGGGGAACGAGTTGGATTTTGTTGATTTTAACCTTGAAAATAGATTATACATGTAAAATTATGGGGAATATTATGTGAAATTAATTTGAGAAAGATTAGATTGAAAGTCCAAAAGTTAGAGATTAATATATGTTCATAGAGCAATGTTTGAATGTGGCTCATTATCGTGGCTCTAATAGATAGAATATATGATGTGTTAATGTCTTTAAGGTTATGAGAGGTCAAGAAAGATGAATGGAAAGGTTGGATGCATAGGAAGGAAGAGAAAGAATGTGAAGGCTTAAAAGGTAGCAAACTTTACTCTATTCTTATGTCCTTGGTCTTTACTTACATGTATGACATGTTTGTTATATTTATGTGACTTTATGAACTAATACATTGTATATGTGATAATCCTTGAAGTATGCCATAAGCCTATGTGATTTATGATTAATGCATGATAGTTTCCAAATATGTCATTATGCTATGAAAATGTTAAACTTGCAAGCATGTTATGAATGCCAAGTTATAACATGTGTGTTTTGATGGTAATTGTTTGCTACTGAGATTCTTCTCAATTTCATCCTCCCTTAACTAACCATAATAGGTCTATTGAGCATAAAAGAAGAAAGCAAGATGTAGATCAAGGGAATAAAAAGGAGAATTGAAGAAATGTTCTTATGTTATGTTATGTAATGACTTCCCCTTTTGTTGATGTATGATTAGACATGACAAGTAATGTTATGTAATAATGAATGATGAAAATGGCATGCAAGATTAAGTATGATGATGTATGAGAATTATTTATGAAGAGTTGAAATGGTTGCATGTATGCGAAGAAATGATTATGAATTATTAATCTCAAATACAGGGGATAAACACTCCAATAATGAGCAGTGAATTTGAGACAGAGAAAAAGCACTACTACAAAAAAATTATTTTGTAGCGCATATTTTGTAGCGCTTGTATGAACGAATGCTACATGTGATGGCAGAGTAATATTATGTAGCGAATAGCACTTAGCTGGATACATGCTACACTAGTTTTTAAAATTTTTAAAAAATAATTATTTTATCTATTGTAACGTTTGTGGAAAGAAGCGCTACGTATACTACACGGTTGTTCAACTTTTTAAAAAATAATTGTTTTGTCTATTGTGGCATTTGTGTAAAGAAGCGCTATGTATAGGTGCCTATTGTAGCTTTTGTGGGCAAAAGCGCTACATGTGAGCTTTTAAGAGTTTTTTAATATTTTTAAACCCTAATGTATGCCCCACTAGCCCCACACTCCCACTCCCCTGTTTCCCCTTGTTGCAGCTCGTTGTATTTCCTTCTTTCCACGTTTCTTCACATCGTCCCTCCATTTTTTCTAGCATCCCTCTACCCATATTCCATGTCCAGCTCAAACAGCCCCCTAATCTAAATTCTTTCTGCATTTTTAGTAATCAATCCTCACCCACCAGGCGCTTCCTGTTTTGTCTCTGCATCCTCCCTTCTCCTCCCTGTTTTTCTCCCATTTCTCTTCTCTTTTCATAGTTACTCCTTCCATTTCTATCATCTTCTTTATTGAACTTTTCTCGTCACCCATTGCTGCTGTCAAGTTTGCTGTTCGTTGATTGTTTCATGAAGGTAAGCTCCCTTTTTTTTTTTCATTTTATTGGTTATATATATCTATTATTATATTTTTTTAATATATTTTGAGTTAAAATTTTTATTTTTACTTCACTGTTCTAAATGTTGCATATGAAATTTGTGTTGGAGGTTTTCTCTTAGTTTTGGGAATTTTTGGAGAAAACAATGTTAGAGGTTTTCTCTTAGTTTCGTGAACGGTAGAAAGTCATGGACTTTGGTCTAATTTAGAGTACCTGTAGAGTCTCTTTTTTTTAGGGTCAAGAAATAGTGCTTTTTAGAACTAGTTAGCTGATAATCTATAATAATGAGAAATTGAGGAAAGTACTAAAAAACATGTCATGTGTGGTAGAAACTGCTCAATAATCAATAAATACTAGTTTTTTGAAAAAAATATTAGGTGTCTAAATTTTTTAATAAGTTTAAAATTAGTTTTTATTTTCAAACAAAATTAATTGTAAAACCCTTTACCTCAAAACATTATAATCTCGTCATAAAACCACTACTATGGTAGAAAAGGAAAGCTGTTAAAATGAACTACCATAGTAGAAAGAAATTTGCGTAATTTCAGAAATTGACTTTCAAACTCGGGTCAAACCCAAACTCCATTGCATGCAACTAAGAATCATTCATTAACATCTACTGGGCCTCCGAGCCTCCGGCCTGGGTAACAACATACATCACATCAGCCCATCAAAATGGTTTCCTGGACAATAAATCAGAGTTTTGTAAGATGCTATAAATGGCCTCCGGCCAACCCAAAATAAGGAGATAACATTCTTTCCAGTTTACAATAAGGCCGGGTAATCAAAATATTTCAAAAAGCAGTCCTAAATGTGGCAATATATACTAGCCATACATATACAAGTGCTAGAGGCCTAAAGCTAACCAAGCTCAAGCCTCTGCGTCTCTTCCCGATGGCACACGCCCGGAACCTTCACCTGAAAACATTGTAAACCACGGGGTGAGACAACGTCCCAGTAACCAATCTTTCCAATTCAAGGTACTACTAAATAGGTGCTCGTGAGGTGTCAAGTGGGGCAGTTCACAAGTAATATGATAACAAGATAGCCACAACAATTCATGCAAGTGAAATGATGCAATTCCCATCAACCATATCCCTCACTTTGGGAGATTTTCAAGAGTCGAACCCGGCCTATCCCTTACTATGGGGACGTAAGGAGCCATAAAAGGCCTATCCCTCACTCTGGGGGACGTAGGGAGCCAAAAGGCCTATCCCTCACTATAGGGGACGTATCGAGCCAACCATCATGCATTAATGGAGGCCTTACCACGTGGTAGTAACTATCAAAAACTCTCACCAATTCCCAATTCATGCATCATGCTCAAACCATAATCAAATAGTAATTGAACATTTCATAATTAACTTCTTTCAGTGGCATATCTTTCACAATTCCAAGATTTATTCATCATTAATCGAAACCCCACAAGACGGTTTTCCTTTTTATATATAACATACACTTTGAACATAATTGTTACTCGGAGCACAAAACATAAATCTACTCACAATACCACAGAAGCATGTACTAAGGATTGGAAAGTGGTTACCTCTCGCCTGAGCAAGGAATAACAAACTGACAATACGGTCCGTGCACCAACAAGGCTCACAACAGGTCTACACAAGCACACAAACACACAACCATCATGTATTAGCTTTCAACTAATAATGTGGCCAAAACAACAATTGGGGACACAAAATTCCTATCTTTCATCAAAACTCTACCCAACTCAAATGGTATAACTATCAAGGCAACACTCCATGGTCATAAAAGTCCATTAAAACATCAAATCCCCTTCCAAGCATCAATTAGGGTTCAAACCTCAAGAACCCACTATAGGAATTCTACACCCAAACATCCCATTTGAACAATTGAAGTCTTAACAACATTCTAAACTGATTAAACATCCAATTTAACCCTCCTTATCATAACCCAAATCACAAAACTCAAAATCAATCTCCACATTGTCATCCTCAATCACAAACCTCCCAATCTCATAAACCCTAACTTCAAAAACTCGAAGTTCTTTAAATCCAAGAAAACTACACCGATTAAATACTTAGACTAACCCAAAGCAATCAATTAAACTCAAAACAATCGGTCAAAAACCTCAATTTCATCATAACCTAGAAAACTCTAGGGTTCCACCATAAATCATTAGAAATTCCAAGAAAGAAGATAGATTAGAGGTTAAAATCACTTACTTGAGGTAATGGATCCTTAGAAATGCCCCCTCCAAGCCAAAATACCGAAACCCTAGTAGAGCCTCTCTCTCTACCTCATATTTTTCTAATTTTCGCACATTTGACCCCTCCAGCGATTATATAGATTTGTGACCTTTCGACACGGCGAACTCCAATCTTCGCCGCGGCGAACTAATCCCGAGAGGGATTACTCGCTTGAAAACTTGATTTCGCCGCGACAAACTCCAATCTTCGCCACGGCGAAAGCTTCCCGAGAGGAAACTCTCGCTCGCCCAGAAAATCTTCACCGTGGCATGCCCTCACCTTCGCCGTGGCGAAACATTCCCGAAAGGATACTCTCCCCTGGAACTCCCAGTACGCCGCGACGAACATACCTTGAGAGGGGCATGTTCACCTATTCCTCCAACATACCTCAAATCCAACCCAAACACCAAGATCAACATTTAAATCACTAATCTATCCTCAAAATCAACCAAAAGAGGCTATTAAAACCCGATAAAACTCAGAATGTTACATTAATGATGTAACCATTTTCTCTTTATTGCTAATGAGGCGAAGGGAGGCATCTTACAATATGAATAAGAGGGAGTGAGATAAGATTTACTTAATGTGTAATTATTCACAAAGGAGACGAAAACTTTGCCTTTATATTTATTGTCATGTCCCCACCAGCCTATCGTGACCGGGATGCATTGAATGACATACTTAATTGTAGATGGCTTAATGTTACACTTGTCAACATATGGATTAGGTATGTACTTTATTATTGTTATTATTTTTATCGCTTAATGCTATTGCTTATAATCTAGTTGTTTGTTTTGTATGAAGATATTTGTACCATAACGTTCTTATAAGTACTGGGAGGGTAAGGTTCTCATTTATCAACCCCCATCTAATAGGTCAACATCATGGGAGGAATGATATTAATTATCAATCTAATAAGGTTAAAAAGTACTTCTCTATAAAGGCAACACCGAATATGTTATTTCTAGCACCATTCAATACGGGGTAAATTAGTAGTAGTCTTTTATGTTATGATTTTTCTTGTTTTATGATTTATTTAAATGAAATTTTGCAAAACATTTTAGGGCACATTGGATTCTAATTGTCATCAATCTTATGGCTCCTTCAGGTCCTTCACATATTATATGGATCCTCTAAGGCATGGTCAACCAAGGGACCATCCAGACATGTTGAGACTGTTTAATAGGGTGTGTGTGTGCGCGCGCGCGCGTGCTCACACGCTTGTGTATTTATATGTGTTATTCAACAACTAATGAAAAGCCTATTTCTATTTTCATTTCATTAAATAGTGCATTGAATCGCTATCGAGAATCTAAATCTCTAAGTTATTCTAAGACTGCTGACCCTGTAAATAGCTACAAGTGGAAGAAAATTAAGGTAATTATATAAATTTATTCAAATAAATTATTTACATTCCTAAATTAATATAACTGGTTAGTAGCAGTTTCTGTTAGGATTATAGTTTTGATGATAACAAAGTCAGAATATCAGGGTTAAGTATTTTGATCGATCAACTGATCGAGCAATCGGTTATCGCTAAGGTTTCAGATAAATGATCAAGTATAAATCAGGTCTATAGTAGTCTTTTTGATCGAAGAACTATTCGATGAGTAATTTATCGATAAAGTGATCGATAATCACTATCGTAAAAATCACATAAGAGTATGGTAAATTATCGATAAGCTGATCGATAATATCAGGTAAACAATCAGAGACCCAAATCTGAAGTGTATTTATCGATCAAGTTATCGATAAATCAGTCATCAATAACGACCTCGATAAAAGGTAACACAATCTACTTGTTCTGCACATTAGTTCTGTTACAAATTTATCGATCATATTACCGACCATTTGTTTATCGATTACGTGTTCGAACTTTATGCTCTAACTCTCTGAATGCAGGTGATCAAATTCACTGATGGATCGATAACCTTATTGATCATAAAATTATCGATCACATGATCGATAATCAATGTCCTTACCCACTCTTACTCAGTTTTGTTACAACTAAATTATCGATAACATTATCGATAAGTTTAACTTGTTCGCTTAAATAAGTTTTCACATAACGTGATCGATAAAGAGTCTAAGAATTGACATATTCGCATTAAGTTATGGTGAACTATTTTTCGATCAAGTTATCGATCACTGGTTTTTCGATAATGTGATCGATCATTCAATTCCTCGGATTTCATGGTTTCACAAAACGTGATCGATAATCATTTCCTTTACATTAAACTTCTTCCTTCACCATTATCGATCACTTGTTCGAATGATCAATGATCGATCAACTGTTCGATCATTTCAGATAGCCTGTGTCTTTCATTGATTATTTACATAACCATGTTTTATCGATAATATTATCCATCATACATTTATCGATAAAATGTTCGATCATCAATGACTGAAGCTTCATTTCAATAACATTTGAATTATCGATAATCTGTTCGATCAAATTTGTGTTCGATCAATTGTTCGATCATGAAACGATTTCCTCTTTCTATGATAAATCTTAGAGTCAATGATCCAACACTTGATCGATAATTTTGGTGATCTATTTCGAAAAGTCTTCATTCCGTTTATCGATAACTTGATCTATCATCAAGTAATCGATCACTTTTTCGATCAAACTAAACCGGAATGACACTCTGTTCTTCTTGCTGATAAATGATTTCGTCACAAATCCTTGAATGATAAATTAGCCTTCTTTTTGTTCAAGATTAAAGCACTCACCACAAAACTCTCATTTGTTCGAATCTTAAAATATGCAGATTAATGAAAACGAGTGCAACGGCTCTTCAACGGGATTACGTAGACTGCGACCTACAGTGTCAGAAACTCAGACGCATTAATGGCGGAGCCGTTGAAACCAGCGAAACACGCAAACGAAGTCACAACGGCTAGAAGCTCTTCCGTCTAACGGCTACTTAACGGTATCAACTATAAAAGGCGCGAAGAAGCATTAATGACTTGATTGAATACCAGAACTACCACCTGCGATTGTTTAGTTACGCATTCAATACTCTGTTTTTCACGTTACTACTGAGCATCAGTGTTTATCATTGAATTCACTCTGTAAGAGAGCCATTCACTACTTTTATTAAAAACTTGAGAGACACTCAAGAGTGTGGACTCTTGAGAGGGGTTGTATCCTTACGGGAGTAAGGGGGAGTGATTGAGCGATTCAATTACTGTACCGAGGCACCAAGAGCCCTGTCGATCTTGGAAGATAGTGAAACACTCAGAGGTGTTCTGGGGACTGGAAGTAGGTCACGTGGTTTAGACCGAACCAGTATAAATCTTGTGTCTCCTCTCTGCGGTTAAAATTCTCCTTACTCTGACTCTCTGTTTCTGTGCAATACTTGCACGCTTTTAATTTTAAATTTTTTTTGTAACTCACCCAATTCACCCCCCTCTTGGGTGAGATTGTTTCTAACAGTTTCACCTAAAAGGGGGGTGAATTGGGTGAGTTATAAAAATTTTAACGTATTGAAACAGTGCTGTAAATAAAACAAAGAAGGTTGAGTTAGAAGAATTTCACCGCAGAATGAAGACACAAGATTTATATTGGTTCGGTCTCAATCATTTGACCTACGTCTAGTCCTCAGAACATCTATGAGATTTCCTCTATGACCCCAAGATTAAATGGCCTCTTGGCTCCTTAGTACAATAATTGATTTCTCAATCACTCCCCCTTACTACCCGTAAGGTTACAATCCCTATCAAAAGTCCACACTCTTGAGTTACTCTTAGAACATGATTAAAGAAGATGTATTAAACTCTCTTGTAGAGTAAATGAGTAATAAACACTGAAGCTAGGTAAAAATAGAGTACTGAATGCAATAATAAATATTTCAACAGAAGGTAGCTCGCTTATTCAATACTTCATTTAATGCCTTGGTGCTTTTTATAGTTGGAGAGATTTGATTAACCATTAGACTGATGAGCTTCTAGCCATTATAAGTTCGGTTACGTGTGTTTGGTAGTTGCAACGGTAGTTTGGCATTAATGTTTCTGACATGGTAGGTTTGAAGGCCACTAAATAACTGTTGATCTTCGTAATCTGTAACAACCTCAAAAACAAGTAAGTCTTCTTTCGCTCAGAAGAAAATTTGTAAAGCTAACTGAACAAATGATGATTATTGATATTCATATAACATATAGAAGTACAAAGAATCATTAATCAGATACTTTAAATGTAACCTGTACATACTTGATCGAAGTCCTAATCGATAAGTAGTTGATCGATCAAGTTTTTGATTAAATACAGATAGAACCTTAGTCACGCATATATCGATAAGCTAACAATGAGAAATGAATACAGTGACTTCAAACGAGATATTTCAAGATTAAAGCTTTTAAGTTCACCTATGCCTTTTTTCAAAGAGAATTATGTGTAAAAAGAAGGCTGAGAAAAGTTTAAAGGTAAAAGTATGAGAGATTTTGAAATCATCGTGAAAAGCTTGTTATGAAATGAACTTGTACATTGATCGAATAAGTAATGAAAAATTGTTTGATCGATCATATTATTGATAAAGCTAAATATGAGGGAAATAGGTTTTGAACATCGTGGATCGAACACTTTATCAATAAATGAATAATAGATAAACTGATTGATAAAAGGTCAAGAAAAGTTTTTTCACATCGAAAGCACAGAGTGTATAATATTTGAGTAGTTGATCGATTAAAGATTGATCGATCAAGTGATCGATAAAATAGTATTTGAAAAACTTAGTTCAAAAGACCAGAAAAGAGTTTGATCGATCATGTTATGTGAAAACAAAAGTTTTAGAAGATTGGATGATCAATCATTTTATCGATAAATCGGTGATCCATTAGGTGATGCAAAAATGAATTAAAATAGTTTAGTATAGTGATACAGTGATGATTGATCATTTGATAGATAAACCACTAATCAATCAAGTGATCGATAAAAGATCCTGACAAAGCACTTGGATAGAATATCAATTAAGTTATAATGCAATGATAGAACAGGTTATCGATAAAGTGATCGATAACTGGTGAATGAAATAGAATGCAACTTAAGTAGAAGAGTTTTACTATTTATCTGTCTTCTTATCGATAACTCATTGATCGATAAGGTGATTGATAAAAGCTTACCAAAATTGTGTCGCTTTATCAGTCAAGTGATTGATCATCAATTATCGATCAATTGATCGATAATTTTCTACACACTTCTATACTAAATAGTGTTAACCTTGATTGATAAATTGTTCAATCAACATATAAAATCATATTTATCTAGCAAGTTATCGATTAACTTTACTGTTAAGTTACCTTTATATACTGAAACATTTTATCTATCAAGTGATCGATAAACCTTTGATCGATCAACTTACTAAACCAGAAACTTCTAAATTTATTATCATCAAAACCTTAAATCTAACATAACTATGATTATATTTTTGCAGTGCCCTACTAACCTAATGACAATGATTGTGGGTATTACATTGTGAGATTCATTAAGGATGTTATTACTCACGATCAGATTTTTGTTTCTGAAAATGTATGCAATTTAAAGTATTCATTTATATTCTTTTTTTTTAATTTAATTCAACATCCAGTTGTTAATATTTATTTTCTAATGTGTTATACATGTTAACTATTATGCAGTATTATCATGATGCATATTGTGCAGAGTATACTGACAATCAAATTAACGAAGTCATTGAAGAATGGTGTGCATATGTATTCCAATGCTACACTACTATTAATTGAGTAGGTTTGTTTTATTTAGCTCTTTTCTCTATTTTGGTTATACTTAAAAAAGTTGCAAGAGAGATATGCTACTTGGTTGAATATGGTGTCGATAATCGTGACTATTACCTATTGTTTATCGTAGAATTAAATGAATAGAAATATATTGACTTCGTTAAGATGAAATTATACAAGCTCGTTAATTAGTTGTTGCTTATTGTAATTTTTTCTTTCTATAAAGCTTATTGAAACTTAATTCTAATGCAAATTTGATGTTGATTGTTTGTTACATATTTACTAGTGACTAGAGAAATTTCTTAAAAAAAATCACTGTGAATTGGATTATGAAAAATTACAAATAAATGAAATATAAAAAAAATAATCATTCAAGGAAGCGCTACACCATGTGGATATGTTTTGTAGTGCTTCTCCAAAAAAACACTACATATGATATGTTACATGTAGAAGTAAAAAAAAGTATTTTTGTAGCGCTTCAATTACAATGTGCTACAAAAAGTTTATCAATTTTAGCGCTTTACAAAAGCGCTACATAAAATCTATTGTAGCAGTAGCACATGTAGTGCTTTGTAAGCACTGCAAAACAGAAAAAATAAGCACTACAAAAAAGGCTTTTTGTAGTAGTGAAGTATGCAAACAAATGATTCTGCCCTTGAAATTTTATGAGTAATTAGTACACATCCTAAGCTCTAAAACAAGTAATATATAACCTAAAATAGATGTGTGTGCTAGAAGTTATGATTGCTTAAAATTAGAGTTGAAAAGCTATAAAGTATCGTTTTGAAAATATAAACAGTATTAGTTTACGTAATTTTTCATATTAAATGAGCAAGTAACTGCACTAATGAATTTTTTTTTTTGGCATGTAATGGGAAGAGCTTTAAATAGAGATTTAAATCACCTTAATATGATTTTTCTATAATTAGTTACGAATTTTTAAAATTGAAATAAAACTAACATTTATCAAATAAATAGTAACTCGAGAATAAAAATATAAGTTTTCAATCCATGGGCTTAATTCATGATTTATCTGGACCGTAACGATCGAATGAAATGACAGTTGTTTATTAAATCGGATGAAATGACGGTTGTTTCACAATACCCATTAGAGAAGATACTTGCAACACCGAAATCATTTAAAAAAAAAATGCACAGGACTAGAATAAAGGCCGAGAACAGAGGGACTAAACTGATTGTGAGTCTGCAAACCCAAAGTGAGATCCTCGTTAACTAGGGCCCATAAGCTAGAGAGGGACCAAATGTAGTGTGTACATGAGAAGGCACAAGCAAGAATGAACCATGGCCCACAAACCAAACACCAAGCTTGACAGAGGAAAAGTGAATATCCATGAAGAGAAGTAAAACCCAAATGGAGCTCAATTGCTACGAGATTGTTGGGAAGAGACAAAAATTGATTGATGAGCGTTAAGGTCGAATAGAGTGAAGCGACAGCGAAAATCAAACATAATAAAGTTGTAACAAGAAACCAAAAGGAGGTTAAGCAAAGTAGAAAAGATTGCCAAGACAGAGAGAAAGTTCGAAGGCAGTAGGAACCCGTTCCAACCATTATATTCTACGAACCTTAGATATCAGGGGAAAACCATAGATGGCGACTCACCCTCTGCTTTTGTTTTCGCTGATGTTTCTTTAAGGGCAGTTTCATCTCCTTCTCTGCATATCTATTTCTCCTGAAAGACCAAAGCCTCCGACTGCCAATGACCAATTAAATTCCCAATCCAGGATTTTTAGCCAATTTTTCCATAAGCAGTTTATGTTACCCAATATTGTTTGTGAAATAGTTTGAGGAAAAATGTTCATTAATTTTTTTAAGATTTTAGTAAGGTTTAAATGTTAAATATACCGATAATTTTCCCAAAAAAAAATCGGCAAAAAAAATCTCCATAAAAAAAACCTGTCTTATGCACTATATAATAAAGAACATTTATTTTAACCTGTCAGCATGAAGAAAAACCCAAATCCAGTGGATCCCATTGCCTCCATAATTTGTTGGTTTTATTCTTTGCTCCTCTAAATTAAATATATGCGGTCAATGACAAACTAATATCGGGAAGAAAAAAAAAAAAAACCTTCGGTTAATATCTTCTTCCGCCACATGCTCCGGAAAAAAAATATCTTCTCCCATTTTGGATGTTTGTCTTGACGCGTCGGCGGAGCATGATGTCCAGCGTTTTAAATTGTTTTATGAGAAAACTGAATGTACTCTTGGTCAATTTTGTCAGCAGACAACAGTATCTTTTCTTTTCTTTCTTTGTTTTTTTTTTCCTGAATCGGTGGGCCGCAACAGCTAGGTGCATGCTTCTGGTCACAACTATATGAAATAACTTTGGATGAGAACAAGACAGAACAAGTTGAATTTGAATGAAGTTTTTTCCCCTAAAATACGTATAATTAATATTGCACTTTCGGATATATATATATATACACACGTTTTTTCAATAAATAATTAAGAAAGATACAAATTTATTCTGAAAATTTTCACTCAAAAGTATTAAGTTTTTTTTTGATGAAATTTTTTTTTAATAACTCTAAAATCGTAGCAACTTTGTTCTCTACCATTGAAAAGTTTAATAGTCAATGTTACTAATTTAACACTTAACATAAGTTTTTGAAAAGAAAGGGGCAAAATTGTTAGGAAACTTTTCGAGTAAATCTGTATCTAAAATTTTTTTTGAATGTTTAGCGCTCTTAAAGTAAAATTTTTGGATTGCAAAAGGATAAGCCCTGTTTAAACTTTTAAAGAAGGCAAAAACTAGTATTTGCCTTTGTGAAAAAGAAAACCTTGTATTTGCATTTGTTAAAAACAAAAAAAAAAAATAGTATACAGCGGGACTATACGGAACCGAAGTGATATTTTTTGTGAGAAAAGCACATCTTAATGAAATTTCATGGATTACTTTGTCTAGTTTAAGAACATATATATGCATAATTACTTCAAGAACATAAAAAAAATCACATACGCTACTCCTGGAATATTTTGAATAATTCAAATATTTTTGGGGTCCAAACCCAATAAAAGTGGGGCTTATATGCTAATAAAAAACCACACCGGGGTCCAAAGAGGGAGTTTCACCCGTTGATTTAAAATTCAAGTTGTGCTCACTTCTCACACGTGAGTCATGAGATTATATGTAACTCGAGGGAGTCACTTCTGCACAGGGGTGATTTGAGGAACTTCTCCCAAAGTACTTTTCTCTTCTCTCTTCCTCATTGGTGAATTTTTTGTATAACATAATGAAGTCTGTAATGTGATTTTATTGCGCATGGGTTACCAGTTTATCTCCATCAGACTGCCAGTCACATCCAAAATCCTTCAGAGTCCCCCCCCCCAAAACAAAAATTTTTTTTTTTAAGACTTATACAAAAACATGCCCAAACAAAAGAGACGAAATTACAGACTTTGTTTCAAAAAATTTTTACGGTCCATTTGGCATGCCTTATATAGAGTGTATTGGATGATTGTATGATTTAATACAATATAAGCTTAATCATCCCTTGTACTGGCAGTTCAAAACCTTTCTTTTTATCCTCTTTCCTCTTCTTTTTTTTTAAGCATTAGATTAATATTTTAACGGTTCACATTTAAATTTTTTTAAAACTATTATTAAAATATTAAATTATAAAAATAAATAAATAATAAGTTATAAACCATATTATTTTTTTTGGTGTACAAACCATATTAAAATTTAATTCTAATAGTTTACAAGCACACTAAATGTTTTTAAAAATTTTTTTACAAATAGTTTATAAAAAATTTAAATTTAAACTGTTAAAATATATTAATCTAATCATTAAAAAAGAAAGAAAGAAAGAGAATGAAAAAGAAAGAAAAGAGGTTCTGAATCGTCGGGTCATTTCGCCGCCAAGCACTGTTGCGATAAATTTATTCTCCTTTTGGCCGGCAATTCCGATGGAAGCTTGCAAGTCAAAGGCAAGGCATAAGTTTAATTGATTACTTAATTACTTTATCCCCCCGGGGAGCCCCCAAACAAAAAAAGGCGAAAAAGTTTTGTTTAATAACAAGGAATAAAAAACCTAACCGGACACTAAACCGGTCAAGATACTAGTTCAAGGGTTAATGGGTTAGATCGGATCAGACCGGGGTCAGACTGGTAATAATTAAAATAATATAATTTAATTAAAATTAGTAAAATATTTATATTCTAATTATAAAAATAATATTTATGTATATAAAAACTTTTCTTTTTCTTTTTTTCTTTTCCTTTTTTCTATCTTCTCTCTCCCACGTGCCATGCCACTTTTCTCCTTCTGCCACACATCACGAAGCAATGTCTATCACCAGACAGAGACCGGTGAGAAATACACGAATAGGACTGCTCCAGAGAGCTCAGACTGAGACTGACGGTTAGGTGCTTCGGTTCGTGTTGGGAAGGGATGGATGGAAGAACTTCCGGAAGCGGTAAGTAGAAGGCAAGGTAAATAAAAAGAAGAGCTAAGCGCATCGAGGTACGAAGTGCTTTGAGGTTCATCGGGAGTCTTGAAGGCGGCTAGGCGAGTTAAAAGCCTTTCTTTCCTTGCGCTACGAGCAGGAGCTGACTATCTCAAGTCCTACCTATTTGCTAGAAGCAACCGTAGGAACGGAAAGAAAGAAGCTTGCACTACATAAAATAAACAAATAATTCGAACTGTCACAAGAGTCAAAATGGAAAACCCCCCGGTGGTTCATCCCCCTATGGATTTTCTCTTGAGCGATCGACCTATAGCATGTTGGGAGATGGGGCTGAAGCCGAACAGTGGAATTCATCAGCTGCTCTTTTCTTCTTCCTGTTGAGGACGGACATAAGCCGAAAGCGGGAATTACTTTATTTAGTAGTAGGGCGAGGGAATCTTCTTTCTTAGGCGATGGACTGGTTCTAGACCAAATTTTGACAAAGAAGTTCATGTTCCTGGGTCACCAACCTTCGTTTTGCAATACTGCTAATCCAAGGGCTCAGCAAGTAAGCCTTATCATGGGTACTCCGGGAGTCAGTTATGCTTCTCTTGTCTCCAAATAAGCTGATTCTCCAATCCACTTTTCTGTGGTAAGGGCAATCCCCTACACGATCTGCTTCATGTGGACGCTTAGAGTCTGGCAACTCGATGAGATTTAGTGTTCTTCTCTAAATCCTTTGAAGAAGTCATGTACTTCTTCCTCAGGAAAGGCAAACTTTTCTTTCTATTTGCTTTCTCCTTTAGAGACTTTGGAGGGGCTTTTCTTCTTTGACTTTGAGAAGATTCGGCTTTAGTCTCTTTGGTTTGGCTAGAAGTTTCTCTTGGTCTCATGTTCTCATCTGAGGTAGCACCTGATGTTATAGGTTCCACCACAAAGGCTTGTTTTGTCGCTGTCTTCTCAGGAGTTCTACCCTTCTTTCTTACTTTATCAACGAACTTAGATCGTCGGGCGATGTGACTAAGATAGTTCTAAATATCTGTGGCAAGGGAAGCATCTGATAAAGCATCTGAGCCGCCACAAGCTCCCATATAGGCTCGAAAGCCATAACATAGTCAGGAGTTGAAGGTCGGGAGCGTCGAAGCAGACCCTTCCGTATCATCCATTTTTCCATGACCAACAGCATCGCCATATGAACCAGCAGCAGCAGAATTGCCTAATTATTCACCTTAAGGGAGTAGGATCAGACTCAATTAGAAGGCATTGCTTCCTTCGGATCATAATCTCTTCTACGGCTGCCCTCAGTCGGAAGGGATTTGGGCATTGGCATTGAGGAGCTTTCCTAACTAGTAACGACAGCCTATTTATACGACTATACCTTCTATAGCTTCCAGCCAAGCTGACCGTTTTGCATTTTCCCTAGCTGTCTCACGAGGGCGTCAAGAGAGTTGGTTTTCTTGCAGCTTCCTTGCTTTCTACATAAAACTTGACTAGCTTTAGACTTCCTGGGAACGAAATTACTAATGATCTCCGGCTTTCGTAACTATTTCGAATGCGGGCTGATCTTGTCGAAATACTCTAGTCTCCTGTTCTAGTAGTTCAGTGACCCGGGTTACGAACTCAATCAATAGGCTTGTGTCAATTAGAAAAAGGAACTTCCTTTCCTACCGTCCTGTAAAGAGAATCAATAAGGCGGGGGGGTCTATAAGCTTGTGACTTGATCCGCTAGCGCAGGTTCCTTGCGCTACAGGGATTTCACATCCATTTTTGGAGGGGTCGGACTACGCGGAGTCAGAGAGGGGTAGTGATTGGATGACGTTATTATGACAATCAAATACCGCGCACCTCTCTATATGTATGTGCTTTAGCCCGGGGCGGAGACACTTTCTAGTTATGAATCGGGAATGGGCGATGCTTGGTTACAATTTCGAATCCGTTGTTATATGTTTGCTCTTGTCTTTGATGTTTTCTTTATCCATGGGCAATGATTTTCGATGTCTTAGGGGTATCCGTATTTAAAGAAGCTTTCATTTCGTGCTTATCCTAATTGTTGGTTCATGGCGAAAAGGAGCATTAGAATAGTTTTAATTCTTGAATATTTAGACAATAAAAAAAACATTGAGACAGTTCTGAATTCCATGACTTTCCCTTACTTGATCGAACAACCCAAAATTCAGTTATTTCAACTACATTAAATGATCTTTCAAATTGGTCAATACTCTCCAGCTTATCTATGGTACCAGTTCTTGCTTTGCTTCATTAATAGGATCACGATTCGACTTTGATCGCGATCGAGTCCTAGACAAGCAGACCTCCTTTTAACAGCTAACAGCAGGCACAGTCAAAATGGCTACTTCTTTAGATGAGCTAATGCCTGAACAAAAATAGGTTATTGCTATAGGAGCCTGTACAATTACAAGGGTACCGATTCTTATAGTATATAGTCTATATATATTCTATAATTATATAGAGCTGATTCAATTGCAAACACTGGGTATGAATGATTGAACAAGCAGAGTAGACTAGGGTAGACTTGGGTGGGAGCACTGTAGCAGCATATTTTGCCTCCTTCAGCACGCATCACCAGCTCTTCCACATCTTTCTCAAATTACTTCCTGCCGTCCTCAGCGATCAGTTCTATTTCTTCCTCAAATGGAATGGAGAAATGGAGAAATAGCAAAGGGTCAGTACTATTTTTCTTCTCTACGTTTTGTTCATCCATCTGATACTCTCTCTTATCTCTCTCCTCGTCTTCTACGGGTATACCTCAAAGCGACACAAACAAGGATTTCTTTTCCTCAACCTCCATTATCTCCTCTGCTTCTACTACCTATGTCTGCAGTGTCCATGGTTTTCGGCAAACAAAAAGACGTCTATTCCTTCTCCGGCGAACGGTGAGAGCAGTTTTGAGAAGGAAAAAAAAAACCGGCCAACCCAGTCCACCCAGCGGTTTTTTCGGTTTTTACCGGTTAGTCCGGTCTATTCCGGTTTATCCCGGGTTGATTGGGGATCGGTTTTTAGACTAAACCAGACCGGACTTCAGACCGGTTCACCGGTTTTCCGATTGAACCGGCCGGTCCGTCGGTTTTTTCTTCCTTGTTTAATAATCTTCCTTTATCTGCTCTCAAACCCCACATCGAATAGGTGTGTGAGTGTGCTAGTATGTATAAGGAGGACATTTAGGCTGTTTGGGTACTTGTGCATTAGGTAGTTTTCTCTTCAATCTTTGGTCTGGAAAAAAAAAAAAAATGTTCCTTCATCTTTTTTCCGTTCTTTGTTATTTTTGGCTGGAAATCTTTCCGCATCTTTCTCTGAAAGCATCCGGCCATAGGCAATGTTTCCGTATCTTTCTCCGAAAGCGTGCAGCCATAGGCATAAAAGTCAAACAAGTACGTTGATTATTAAATGAACAATTTTTTTTTTTCAAAAGTAAACGACACTTTTTGTCAAAAAGATCAGCTCATGTTTATTTTTACTTAATCACAATACACATTAGCAAATATAGAATAATAATACTACCTAACTTGGGCTTTTAACTATAAAAACTAATTGAATAATTTGAAGAGATTAAAAAAAAATTAAGTTAGTTATTTATCATAAATAGGTGTTGTCTTTCCTAAAATATCCTTGATAATTAAGTGTATTAGTTAGAAGTTTAGAACTACCATTGTTAGAAGGACTATCTTAGAAAAAAATACATAAATATTAGAAACAAAGTGGATTAGGATCTTATATTTTAAGATCAAAATAAAATTCAAATGAGATCCTATATTAAGGACCGGAGGTAATATCTTAAATATGACAATATCTTATCCAACAACAAACCAATTATTATATATATAATGCTAAGAAAGTATTTGGCATTATCTCTTTTTTTTAATTAAAAGGAAAACAAATTATTTAAGTTAAAAGGGAACTCAGATACCATTAGGTGAGAAGGCTATTGATGGGATTATCTTATGTTATCAAGTCTTATATGTATTTGCTGTTGAAAATTATATAATCACAAGTAGGGTATATGAAATCAGCAAACCCTAATAATTGGCAACCAAATGGGATTTAAAATTCAAGCAAAAAGACCAATATACTCCTATCTTTGAAAATAAAAGCAAAAAAACCCCTCGCCAAAGTCCCCCCCCCCCCATGATGTTCATCATTGGCGGCTCCTTCATTAGATATTAACAAATTGTTTTTTTAGCAAGTAACAAGGCCACTTATTTACAACAATTGTACATATTGATTAAATTTCATAAATTATTAATAGCTTTTGTTCAGTAAGTCACAAGGTCACTGTTCACAACATTTATTTTAGAATTAACTAGACTCCATTGGATCATAATTTTAAGGTCATATCGAGTAGTAGTAGTCCAAAACATTAGTTTCTTCAGAAAAATAAAAAAAAATCCCAAAATCATATTATTTTATTTGGGAGAACCATTTTACATCTAACTACACTTTCTTTGAATTTTTACTTTGTTACCTATATATTTTTTGTCTTAATTAAATCCTTTTGTTCTGCTATGTATGAGTTGTGGCAAAATAAAGGCCTTATCTCATTGGCACTTCTAGCGTATTTTTTTTATATGTTCAAACCGCTTTAAATGATTTTTTTTATCATTTAGTTTTCCAATTTTATTATTTTTTCCCCATGCCAACTTTTCCTCCTATAGATATTTACTAAGAATTTTATATTTTCTAGTATCACTACTTATTCATCTCAATCCTCTCATCTTTGTTACCCCCAACAACATTATACTCATATTATCCCTTTAAATCATGGTATTATTCACTACCATACCTAGCATTATTGCTGGCGTTACGCAGCAGTTGCATATAACTTCTCTTTGAGGCAACTTTGATAGACTTTCTCCACCCACCCTGCTATCAAAGAAAACAGAGGAAGTCTCTCACTCGCATTATTGCACTTGAACTGACCATTATAGGACGGCATCATAAATAATACGCTAATTATTCAAAATTATCCTTCGTTTGCTATAAAATAGAATGAGCTAGAGAGAGGGTAAAGCAGAAGGCAACCATACAGAAATGGATCAACTCACCCTTTTGCTTCTAATATCCTTCATCTTCGTAATCTCTCTCTTCATCCGTCGCAGCCGAAGCTCCCAATCTGCTAAGAACCCACCGGGTCCATGTCCTCTTCCTATTATAGGAAACATCTTAGAACTTGGCACTCTGCCTCATCAATCACTCGCTAGTCTTTCAAGAACTTATGGACCTGTTATGTCTGTAAAGTTCGGAAGAACAACCACCATAGTTATTTCTTCTCCAAAAGTGGCCAAAGAAGTTTTGCAGAAAAAAGACCATGCTTTCTCTTTTAGAACAATCCCAGATACCATTAGGGCACTTGACCATGATAACATTTCAGTGGTTTGGATGCCTCCAATGTCGCAGTGGAGAGTCCTCAAAAGAATTTGTGCCACGGAAGTGTTCTCCTGGCAGAGACTTGACGCAACACAAAGTCTTCGTCAAAGACAGCTGAAAGAACTGGTAAATCATGTAAGTGAATTCTGCAGAAAAGGTGAAGCTCTGGATATTGGCGATGCTGTTTTTACTACAGTGCTTAATTCCATATCAAACACTTTTTTCTCAATGGATTTGGCTCTTTATACTTCCGATAAGTCTCAAGAGTTTAAGGATGTTATATGGGGTATCATGGAGGAAGCTGGAAGGCCTAATATTGTGGACTTTTTCCCAGTTCTTCGTGTGCTTGATCCACAGGGTGCACGTGCAAGGATGATAGGTTATTTTGCAAAGCTGATTGCATTTTTTGATGGTCTCATAGAAGAGAGGTTGCAACTCAGAGGCTCAGAAACGGAATCCAAGAGATTCAACGATGTGTTGGACTCCTTGATTCAGCTTATGATGCAACAGAATCCACAAGTTAGCCGATCTCAAGTGTTGCACTTATTTTTGGTGAGTATTCTGGCTTTTTCTTTGTAAATTAATTTTATACTCTTTTCACTAATAATAAATTTACAGATATAAAAAAATTAAATCATGTAAAAATGTGTGCTGGTTTCTCTAAAATATTTTCTTCAATCGTTTGTAGAATTAAAAATTACTCCACTAATAAAAACCTTTTTTAATATATATAATTAATACAAATAATTTGGAAAATATTATAAATTTGAAAAATAAAATTGATCCACATATTACATTTGAGATCAAAACAACTCCTTAATGAGCTCTCACTTTTAGGGGCGAATTTTTTTTTTGTCGAAAAAAGTTATAGATTTATACGAAAATTAAATGAACATCCACGCAATCTTGGAGAGTGTTTTTTTTTTTAATTTTGACATTGTTGTTAAATATCTATGTTAGCCCCACACACACACACCCTACTACTAATTAGATGGCAAATTTTGAGTCCAGAATTTATGTCTTAAGCACAGCCAAAATAATATGACCGTCTAGTACTAAACCAAAATAAATTTATTTTTGGCTGTTAAAATCACATGTTAATTAAAATACGTTAAATCAATGTTTAGTTGCACACAAAGACTTTTTATTATTTGAATGAAAAGCAAATAATTAAATTAACGGATAGCATGCATAGTTTTTGTTTTCCCCGCGTATAATAGTGATAAAATGACTCTAGAAGGATGAATCGAAATTTTTTGACAAAGTGATGGACGGTTTACCACTGAACAGTTACAGCTGTAAAGGTGTTATTGATCATTAGAACATGACAAAAGTCAAAAGATCATCTTAACATTGAAAGTGAGATAAGGGAAAGGAGGATGAACCTACTCCCGTAAAAGTGCTATAAGACAGCATGTGTGGCCATTGGAATTTTGTACAAAACATCTAAGCCTTACCTTAGACTTTAGAGAATGTTTAATTAATGTTCCAAATATATATACATATATTAACTATGCAAGATACATAATTTGAAGGGAAAAATATAAATTTGGTCCATTAATATCATTTGATCACTTATTTTAGAAAAATGTCTTTTTTAAGATTTTTAATTTTAGTACTATTGGTTTTATTATAATTAAAAAATGATTAAAAATGTATTTTTCTATTTTAAACGTTTTATAGATGTTTGCTGAAGTTTGTAATATTGCATGATTATGTTGCGTTCATTATGGTATTAGATCAAACTTCAGTGATAAGATGATTAGACTATTTAAATGTAATTGATTGTTGATTTTGCATATCATTCTCTAAATTATTGGTTATTTGCCTCCCATTAACAATAAATTATCTTAGGATTTATTTGTTGCTGGGATAGACACAACGTCAAGCACAATAGAGTGGGCAATGGCAGAGTTAGTACGCAACCCAGAAAAACTGAAAAAGGTCAGAGAAGAACTGAAACAGGCAATAATGAAGGGGAGCAGCTTGAGGACTTTCATATGTCAAAGCTTCCATTTTTGAGGGCAGTTGTGAAAGAAACAATGCGTTTACATCCATCACTACCGCTTCTGGTACCCCATAAAACAGAAGATGAAGTACAGTTATGTGGCTGCTTCATGGTTCCCAAAATGCACAAGTTCTTATTAATGTGTGGGCTATTGGAAGAGATCCCAGTGTATGGGATGACCCAAACAATTCATGCCTGAAAGGTTTTTGGCCAATGAAATTGATTTTAAAGGGCATGATTTTGAGCTCATTCCTTTCGGAGCCGGTAGAAGAATTTGCCCCGGATTGCCTTTGGCTAATAGGACTATCCACGTTGTACTGGCTTCTCTTTTGTATCATTTTGATTGGAAGCTGGCTGATGGGCTTAAGTTTGAAGATATGGATATGAGTGAGATGTATGGGATTAGCTTACACAAGGCTATACCTCTGAACGCTATTCCCATTCAAGCTTAGATGCTCATTATTTCGTATGTTGGTGAAGGATATATATGGTAGAGGAACTGGTATAATGTTTTTTTTTTTTTGGGGTTTTAGAGTAATGTCTATTACTTCTAATGGGGCAATTACGTCGTAGTGAATACATGGGCATATGGGAAGAATAAGCCTTCCTCCTATTATGAAAATTAATATAAGTATCTATGTGTGTATTGTGTTAGATATTTTTGACACCACTATTTTAAAGATTTTGAATCAATTATACAAAATTTAGGAAAATGGTCCCATTATTAAACTGTACATGATATTGGTTCATGGTTTCTGTTGCAACCACACTAAACATATACTCACCTTGAAAAAATTAAACAAAGGTCTAGTGATTCACTTGAACACTTGAACACTTGAGCATGCCACGAGGGTGATCAAGATTTGACAAGTCTATTAGTTTAATAAAGAATTTTAGAGAGAATTCACTCTCAAGTCTGAATGCATAAAGACAATTTTTGATTTCTCAAATCAAGTCTTCAATACAAAATGAGTGATAAAATGTATTTTAAGAGATGCATTCAAAAATTTTGTCTCAAAAGCATTTAATTCAATCTAGAGGCTCAATGTTAAATAAAAACTTCAAAGAAATTAGAAAGTTTCAATTAAAGAAACATGAAAACTCACAAGTCAAATATGACAATTAATAACTAATTCCCGCTCAAATACAATTATTATCTAGGCTCAAATAAGTCTTCATGTCACATCCTGCAAAAATTTAACCCTTATAATGAGTAGAAAAAATTGAGTTAAGTGCCAATAGGGAAAGTAGACCAGCTGACAAAGCTAAACATAATATAAAAACCAAACAGGGTCCGGACTGATATTTTTGAAATTATCAGTCCAAGACAAACAAAATGGAAAATTTTGATAAAAAATTCTAAAAATTTTCAAAAATTGGAAAAAAAAAATGAGAATTAGAGGTTTGTAACCTTAATTGAGGCCCTAAAAGTGGAAATGACAAGAAAATAACTTATCACAAAATTTCCTTAAAACAGAGATTTTTTAAAAAAAATAGTGAAAATTGAACAGAAATAATTAGTTTAAATATGTAGAGGCCTCAATAATTCCTAAAAAATATAAAAAAATTATTTAAGAATTTAGTTGAGTTTATAAAATTATTTGTAGGCCCTGAAAGTGTAAGAATTAATTTGAGAATATTTAATACTGAAATCGTATCAGTAAAGCTTGATTTCAGAGAAAATTAAAAATAAATAGTTTGATGTTGAGATAAATTTCAAAAATTTTCAGAGGTCTTTCCTATATTAAAAGAGGATTTTGATGGATGGATAGAAATGAATTTTTAGAGACTCAGAACTATTTTTGAAAATAGTAACTGAAATAGTGAGTTTTGGTTAGAAATTGATATTTGTGATTAGGCCACACTTTTTCCTTCTTCTAATCAGTTTGGGCTTCATATTGGGTCAAGAAAGCCCAGAAATTTCATGCATCCATGGCCCATTATGTGAGGAGAGTTTAAGCCTAATTTAAGCCTAAAATCTAGAAGAAAAATTAAGAAGAAGGAACACTTGGCTTGATCTGAAACTTAGGGGTTATGAAGAGGAACACATGGGCCCTTATGTGACAGAAAATGGTGCCATATTAGAGGGGAGCTGGTCAGATCTTGAGCTTTATAAATACCCCTAAATATAAGAAATTCAGCCAAAATTGGAAAAATAAGTAGAAATTCTGTCCAATCAAAA
>NW_021632536.1:0-29744 GCF_004799145.2 Neltuma alba
TTTGTTTTAAATAATATTTGTCGTTTAGTCATTTTAGTAGTGATTAAATCCTGTTTAATGTAATTGAAGACTAATTGAATTGTCAGAATTTATTCAAAATTATCATTATTTTTGAACCAAAAATTAAATCTTTCAAGCTTTTAATCGCTGATTGAAATTTCCACTACAAGACGTCAGGAACTTTTTCTCGCAGTATTGATATTTAAATTTTACAGTGGAAACTGCAAACATCATCTCATAATAATTAACTCAATTTTTCGTGTTTTCTTTTTTGTTCATTTGTTCTAAATAATAAGCTAATAAGCTAACTTAATTTATACATACAAATACCCAAAACTGAATGCTAATTGCTAAAACAACTGAGGAAGAAAATGATTTTAAATTTTTATTATAACACAGGTTTCTTTTTATAGAAAAAATCCCGTTCGAGATATTGTTAGTTAGACATTAAATATGAGCAACTCTCTTAATGAGAATTCAAATAAAAAGAATTTGCACGATTTGATATTTAATGAAGTGTTAAGTTTCATTCTGTATCCTAAAGTGTTTTTTTTCAAATATATCCGTTACTTTAAGTATTTTATGCCCAGCACTGTAAATAATTTTTTCATGTGTCCAATACTTTCAAGTATTTTTGTTGTTTATCCAACACCTTAAAGTTTTTTTTCTAAGTATGTCCAGCATTCTAAAATTTTATGGTACAATGCTGCCCTTAAAGCATTGAGGTGCCAGACACACATAGAAAAATACTTTTATTGTGCCGGAGAAATCATAAACTACTTTAGAATGCTGACTGAGTATGAAAAAATATTTCAAAATATTAGATAAATTAAAAATATTTCAGAATATTAGATGTACATAAAAAATATTTCAGGATACTAAATAACTACGAAATATTTTAAAGTGTTAAGTACACTTAAAAATACTTCACGATATTATATTAATGACAAAATACTTTAAAGTGCATAACACATATGAAAAAGGGTACTAAATATCCTTAATCTTTTAATTTATATATGATGCCCATTAGGTTGGGCCAAAATCACGACAACCATATATATTATATTGCACTTTGCGTTTCAATCTCTATTCTGTTTTTATTTTCTAGGTTCCTATGTTTCATGCATGCATTACGCTGGATAAAATGCCTTGATTCTTGTTAATTAGAAGCATCTGTAGCCAGAATTCTATGAGCACATAATTTACCTTCCGTTAAGTATGATTACATTATATAACATCAAGTGCCAAAGAAAGTTTTTTGTTTCCCACATTTTTCCTTTTTGTTTTTTTTTCCGTTTCCTTGATTCTATAGGGATCTATTCGAAGAGAAGTATCCATCATTAAATGAGACTTAGGATGATGTAAAGGGATCAAAGGGAATTCCAACCATCTCTATAAATGAGGGGTGATTTACAATCATTAATGATTTGTATGTATCGATGCACGTTAAAATGATTAGTTATTTATTTTGTTTACAAAAATGATTAGTAATTTCAAGTTCAAATATCGAGAAGTGTATTTGTTGAGAGATGAAAACCCTTTGTACTCTAAGTTTCGAAAGGAGAAGCCCTTGATTAAATTGAAACAAAAAAGATTAGTGATTTAATTTAATATTATTGCATTTTTTCCACCATACATAAATTTACTCTATTAGTTATACTTATACGCATAACATAGTTATAATTAAATATAATTTCATACATTGTCAATTATTAATAATATTAAATAAAATAAATTAAGAATGAGTATAATTATATATCTTTCAACCACCAGCTCACAGAATTTTTTATGACAAGTGATGTCACGGATGATATAATTTATTAATGGATTTTCCTACCCCATATGACTTTAATTACGCAAAGCCAACAAAAATTAATTAGTAGCAGGTACTGCTTCAACCGATTAATTATATAAAATTAATCGTTTGACTAATCTATGTGCAAATTCACCAACTAATAACAATAAAATTAGAATTTCATCACTAGCCAGCTCGGTTGGACCAAAAAAAAAAAAAAAAAAGGGTACCAGCTAGCCAGGATTATGTAAATATAAAAAAAAAAATTGAATTTAATAACCTAGATTCTAAAATGTTTCTATTTAAAAAAATTAAAAATTAAAATCAATTTATATGGATATTAAATTATGCAAGAGTGAAAATCTTTTTAAAAAAACGCATTAATTATAGTATTCTTTTTTTTTTTCGTCGCTAGGCACATATATCCCTTATAAGATGAAATCATGTTCGGGCATTATCAGAGACTAAATGTAAACACTTTTTTGGAGTGAAATTTAAATTTTGATTCACCATGCTGTAAGAAACTAGCATCTTCTGTTAGACCCAAACCGGTTAGTATAGCATTCTTGCAATTTTTTTTTTTTGGTAAAAGCACTCTTGCAATTTGATAATGATAACATAATTTATCTAAACCTTGTTACTAAGTCATGCGAGATTTAATACCAAATTTAATATTAAAACATGATAATATTCCTCCGGCCTTTAATATAGGACCTAATTGTTGAGTTGATTTTGGTCCTGAATATAAGACCTATTTCTTATATTTATCAATTTTTCCTAAATTACCCATATGGATATTCTCTCAACTATAATCAAGTAGAAGAAGGAGGGAAGATATTAAGGAAGATGATTATGGTGTTTTAAGAAAAACATGTCATATTTTTTATAATTAACTAACTTACATAACTTTCTTAATCTAATCAAATTAATTAAATATATCTTATATCAAGGACCGGAGAAGTAACTTTTAAGAACTTTTAACATAGCAATTAAAGTTTTGGGTCCTTATATATAAATTTTCCTGAATTATATATATGATCATTTGGCACGTGTGCTTTCTCTCTCAATTTTTTTTTTTGGGAAGAAGACTTCATCTTATTTATTCAAAGAAAAATTATTTTATCCTTAAGGTCACTATTATACTCATTATATGATATAATATTAATCAACCTCAATTAGACTAGTTGCTCATATATGCAGATTTTCTTAATTGTTTTTGAATTTTGGGCATGTTGGATATGTTAAAGAGAGACACTTGAGCAAGAAATTGAAAAGTATTTAGATAAATCTTGTCCATTAAAATATCAAAGGAAAATAGTATTCAGTTATCCTGATTTTTGTCCTCTATATATTGGTCCCTGGCCACTTATTGATTTATACAAATGAATCTTGATTGATGCTTTTAACTAAACGAGTTTTTTTCCTATATCATATGAATTAATTAAGTAATATCTCGTTGGCAAAGAAAATTAAATATTATCTCTAACAAGTCTAGTGTTAAAAAGGACAAATTACACTTATTCAGTTTGATCTGTTGGGTTCGCAATTGGTTTTCATACTTAATTAGCAATTGTGTAATTAAAACAAATATATTCATTTGTCAATGCCATCCATCTTAATGAATGAATAAAATATAATAGCATGTGAAAGTCTCGCCTAAATTATAATCTTATCTCCATGATTGATTTTAGAGGTTTAGAGGGAAACAAAAAGTAAAATTTTGAATAATATAAGAGATGACTTTGAAGGTCATCCATAAAACCATTTCATTCCATTTAAAAAAAATCAGAAAAATGTTAAAAGGTTGTGTGATAAAATAAATATGTCAACTATATATAAGTTTTGTGACATTTTTCATGGTTAGGTGAATCTAAAAGTATGTGGTAAGAATTTAATAACATGATTTAATGTTCATAAAGTACAAATGTAGGTAAGGCTAGCCAAACTCTATGTGGCTTCCTTGGACTTTACAATGTTTTTGTTGACCAGGCTTCCCGCTTTTCCTTATTTTGGTATAAGTGGTAAGCCACTTTATTCAACCCAATAAAAATTAACTTTTATAATATGTATAATGTTTATATCATTTTTTTATCAATGTTAAATGTTATTACAAATAAATTGTAATATTTATAAAGCATGATTCTTTTTCAAACTTCATGTGTTGTACAGGAGCCAAAGTAATTTTATTTAATATATGATGTGGAAGTCCACTACGTAACTAGTACCATCATGGAAACAAATATCTCAGCTGAATAGTAATTTGTTGGTTTTCAAATGGAATCACACATAATTAATTTTTTTGCCAACGAAATCACACATAATTAATTAGCATATATGGCAACTAACAAATGTATAACTTAATTAATCATTGTTAAATTCAACTTCACATTGGTCCTATTCACATTACCATAAGCTCTGAGCCCATGGTTGCAATGAATTTACACTTATGGTTCTATATTACTTTCATATTAAATTTCCCGTTAAATGTTTAAATTATTATATACTTTCTCTATTTTTTATTTACAACTCACCTTTAAATAATCCACATAAATCAATAAATTAAACTTAGTTAAAATTAATTGATAATTTAAAGTTACTCCTTTTTTCCAAAATTACCCTTAATTAAGTGCAATAAATCTTAACCCAGTTTAATTAATCTCCTTAGATCCTCTTTTTCCACCATAATTACTCAATAATATCCATATCAGAGTGGACTATGTATTTTTGAAAAAAGGACGTTAGATACTTCATATACTTTAATTTACAAAATGCCATATACAGAAGAACATAAAAATTATAAATAATAATTTACAAATAAGAAGAAAAGGTTATGTTTGTAATTCTTTGCTTTTAATATTGCATTCACATGCAATATACAAATTCTGATGACATAATACAAAATTGATGCATCGCTAAGTGTTCATCGGTCAACAACATATGTCAATACAACACCCTTTAGGCTACAAGTGGTGGACTGGATAAAATCCTCATCTTAGATTTTGTGTATTGTATATAAAACACATGAGCTTAAATGATACATAATACTTCCTCCGATCCTAAAAATAAAAGCTAGATTTTAAATGTTAAAAAAATTAGTTAAACTAATTATTTATAACAAATTCGTGTTAATTTTCTTAAGTTATTATATCCTCTTTAATCGTCACTTCCATTGATAGAAAATCCCATTTAATATATATAATCAATGGAAAAAGTTTTGGGAAAAATTTTTAAATTAAAAAAATAAAGTGGATCAAAATCTTGTATTGAGAAACAAAAATAACCCCAAATCCTAACTCTTACATTCACAATAAGAGGGAGTAGTGATATGTATAACTATTGTAGTAATTGAGAAGAAGTTTCACGTTAAATAGAATCAAACTATAAATATATATATATATATATAGTGAAAAAGATTATACACCTAATACATTTAATGTTACCCAACTCAATCACAATCAATTTTAAGAAATACTACCTTTGGTCCTATTTATAAGATCTTGTTTGTAGTTTACAAACAGGTCTTATAAATAGACTGGAGGTAGTGTGTGTGTATATATATAGGAAAAATGACAGAAAAATACATGCTAAATTTTAAAAATACAAATAGGTCATGCTAACTATTATAATAGCTTTCACTATTTTTGTAATGGTTTTGATAAATCAAAATCAATCAAAACTAAATCACCTCTTTGTTATTTTGAAATTCAATAAGTATTTTTCCCCCCATTTTCCCATATTATATATATATATATATGAATTTAGCATTAAAAAATTATTATGCTTGGTGTTTATTTGAAGGAAGGAAAAGTATATAGATTTGTGAAAGAAAGCTTTCATTTTCAGGTTTGGTAATATGTGATATGTTGACCAAGAAGGAACGTGAATGAAGCAGTATAATTATTACGAGACAGGGATGCACAGGGAGAGAATTTGAACCACAATTATCTTTTCTTCAAGGAAACTCTAATCGTAGCTACAGGACCATGCACAATTCTTTGGACAACTTTGGGTCTAAATCCTTTGTATTCCTCTTCATTTTGATTTAATCATTAATTACGATGTTGATGTAATCTAGTTTTCTACTCCACTTTAAAAAAAAAAAAAAAACACGCGCGCGTGCTCACATATAAATGTAAACATGCATATATTGGACATACCAACACGGAAAATAACTACCAAATGGTTATTCTATTATTAAAAGTCAATTTCACTTTATACTCCTATTTACTGTTAAATCAATTGTCCTTATAAGTAATAGATTGGTAAATGTCTAATTACTACCTCCGGTCCTAATTATAAGAACTAATTGACTGATTTAAGGAGATTAAAAAAATAAACTAAGTTAGTTATTTGTAACAAATAGGTGTTGTCTTTCCTAAAATATCCTTGCTAATCAAGTGTATTGACTAGAACTACCAATATTAGAAGGACTACCTTGAAAAAAATGCACAAATATGAGAAACAAAGTAGATTGGGGTCTTATATTTAGGACTAAAATAAAAGTCAAATGAGGTCTTATATTAAAGATCGAAGGTAGTACTTAACAATAAAAAATTTAATTATTGAGGAAAATTAAAACAAAACATTTTGACCTTCCCCACATATGTATATTAAGTTTCATTTTAAGCTTCTTTTTTTTTTTTTAGCATTAGTCTCAAATCTACGAGTACTTCAAAGGCGGGAAATATTGGATATAATTTATTATATTGTCATGATTTAAAACAAAAATTGTAATAATTTCCACCGAAGTCTAATTCTAATACGCATATATATGCCAAAAAAATTCAAACTACATATATGTTTCTAACTATTGTTTTAAAATATATTCAATTAGTAATTTGTTTAAGGTTAATGATGCATGCATGACGAGAAATGTGAGCGTGTGATCGATGGTAACATTTTATTTTATTTTAATATATGTTAAAAAGTAGTATGTTTAACATGGCTAAATTTTACATGTCAATCGCGTAGGATATGACTTCATGGAACCCCTCAAAATATTCTTACCAACTCGCAATATACAAACAATATATTATTGCAAATAGTATAATGTCGTAAGATTGATGTCATGTAATATAATGAAAGATCTACTCTAAATAGTCTAAATTATTAGGGGGAAAACATATCAAAATATCTTTAAAATCATATATAATTGTTTTCAAAGGCTAATAAAGTCTCTATAATAATATTCTATACCAACTATTAAAGAAAATTAATACAATCATAGTTCTTTTAAATAAAAGATACTTAATTAGTTTGGGTAGATTTAAAAAAGTTAGATAAATAAATTAATCATAATTCTTATATTTAGGACTAAACACAACCCCTCAACTAACTCCTATATTAGGGATAGAAGGGAAGTAACAATATATATATATATATATATATATATATATATAGCGGGAGGAGGAAACCAGAATAATAATAATTTTGAAATGATAAAAAAAATAATAATAAGTGAAAGCAAAAGCTTGAATAATTTAAAACTCCAAGCACTGTGTCCCATGCAATGCACTAATCTCACCTACCTACACATAGTGGAATATAAATCAGTGTTACCCCACATGAAAACAACACTCTAATTAATCAAATCTGAACCAATTAAATTAATGGCATCTTAATCAACAAAACTAATGGCTCCAAGTCCCCCTTAGAGAATTAAACATTCATAAGCCATTTTCTATCAGTCTACCTAATTTATTTGACATGTTTTTTTTCTCTTGGGTTAGTAAGCTTTCACTTGCCATTCATGACTTTAAGCGACTGCCAAACTAAATCAGTCCAAGGAAAGAGAGAGTAAGAGAGGGAAAAGTGAAAATTTTTTAGATTTGAGTTCTGGTAAATATAACATCTTACCATTTGAAGACAACTCGTATTAGGAAAAAAAATTTTAATTTAGGTTTGGTTTAGAAAAATCTTGGGTATCAGATATGATAATCTCTTTTAATGAGGATTCGAATCTCAATTCGCTCTAATTGGTAGCATTCACACTTTCTTGTTATAAACTATTGTGGAAGCGGTCACCATATAGATAGGAACTACTCTCTTACAAGATTCTAAGCCTTACGTCAATGAAAAATGTGTATATGTTATATAAATAGGATATTCCATTATTATGTATCATCATCTATTTTTTAGGTGATTGTTATATTAGTATTGGTTGAAAAATTATGCATAAAAATATGGTATATTAATCAACTTTTTGTCAAAAAAAAATTATCCTTGTTTCCAATAGTTTAGGATTTTGTTGTTTTCAAATCCTTTCTTTTACATTGGGATAGAAATAACTTATGTTTGAAACTATTGGAGTATAAGATCATATATATTTTATATCACTTTCGCACATATACCTCTTCAAATAATTCATGAACGAACGTAGAGCATTTTAGAAAGCAAGGGTAATAATAATGAGAGCATTATTGAAAGAATGACACATGAAATTGCGTAGGAGTGACGTGGATGAGCCCGCAGTTTGGTAGTTGTGAACGCAACCTCATCACCAAAAGTCTACATTATTTCATACATTACATACACAAAATGCCATCTTGGATTTTGTTGGTGAGAGTTTATGTTTGACAAGATACATTTTGTTGTGTGTGTGACTCTGACAGAGAGAGAGAGAGAGAGAGAGTTTCCCTACTCTAAGGACACAATTCTTTGCCACGTCAAAAAAATGTTAAACGACAAAAATATTGCTACAATTAATTTAGTAACATCACATAATTAGATATAATTAAACTAATTAATTTTTTAATATCCACAAATTAGTTTTCAAGCTCATATGGCAGACATACGAAAGTAGGAATGTTCGTATGTTTCATCTCCTTTAATCTAGTTTGTTCAATTCAATGCATTTGAATTTTTCATATTTCATTTTTTAAATGTTTATTTCGAAATTATTTAGTTATAGTTTTATGTTGCTCAAAGTGATAACAGATTAATTGGCAATAAAATTTAGGAAATTTTTTGTCGAAAAACTACCCATTTTAAAATTTATTATCTAAGGGTATCTAAAATTTATTTAAGAGCTCACATATAACTCTTCCTCAACTCTATGCAATCTATTTTCCGTTATGTGCAAAATAAAAAATATTTACTTAATAGTTGAAAATAATATATACATCTCAAAAAGGGTCATATCTATTGAAGATGAATTACTCACCTCTTAGCTACCTTTGGTGTTATAGATTTTATCATGAGAGATTTTTCACAATTTTTTCAAAACTTATTTACAGAAAATATATTATTCAAATTAAAAAAAAGGCAGAGCCGTTGTTGGTCCAATAGGCCTGGTACATTCTTCAATCATTACCCAACAAGGAATCCCCTCCTCTTTTACAAGTCAAACCGACAGCCAATTCAATCATTTAAAAAAAAAAAAAAAAAGCAATTTTGGCTTTGTTTTGTTTAATTCCATTTTAATCGATTTAGACCGATTGGAATCTATTTTTCCCCTATTTACTTTTTCCTTTTCCTCATGTGAAAAAGACTTCACACAACTGTAGAGTTCAGATGATCTGAATCTTAAGATAAGGGTTGTGAATTAAATATTAAATATGGAAAACTAAACGTGTACCTATCGTTAACAGACAGGACATTTATATCATATGTGCTTATTTCATGAACATTTCGTGTTTAAGCTCGATATTTGGTGTCTATGCTCCAATTGGTTAATTAAAAAATTATGATTATGATTATTATTGCCTCTTAACAGACAAACATGTGGTTTTGCTCAATAATTGGAATTAGATCTGCTGTTTAAGGTGCAAATAAATCAAACTATTCCGAGCCAACTCATGAAATGCATTACCTTTTAATCCGAATATTTTAAGATTGTGATTTTTTTCAAACAATATTTTTTGTGTGGAGGGAGGGAGGCATCAAATACAATGCATCCTCCAAGCATGATTAATTAATTTTACAACAAAAAAAAACTAAGAAACACTAATTGATTAGCTCACCATGAGCATAAAATCAAAATAGATTACAGGGTTATGGCCAATAGTCTTATATTACCTCCTGTACTAAATATAAGAGCTAGTTAACTAATTTGAGTGGATTAAAAAAATAAGTTAAAGTTAGTTATTTGTTATAAATAGGTGTTGTATTTTCTAAAATATCCTTACTAATCAAGTGTATTGATTAGAACTACCATTATTAGAAGGACTACCTTGAAAAAAAATGATTAAATATAAGAGATAAAACAGATTGGGGTCTTGTATTTAGGATTAAAGTAAAAATCAAATAAAATCTTATATTAAGGACTGGAGGTAGTATATGGTTAAGGGGGGTCATTTTTATTTTGCAAGTAATCGCGAAGAAGCTATGAGGCTCTTAAAAAATTGACACAATAATACCTCTCAAAAGTGTTAAAATGAGTATTAAAAATATTTAATAGTCAACATTAGGTTTTTAATTAATGGTATTATTACATCTTTTTCAATACTTTTAAAGCGATATTGACCGCAAGAAAACTTTTAAATATTGATAACTTTTTCGTAAATACTTTGAGAGAGGAATAACCCTTAACCCAGGAAAAAAAAAAAAACCCACATGGCTCTGAATTTCCCCCCATTCTTTTTATATAATGCTCCTAATAATTAAGTCTAATATTCATGGTGTTTAGCTATAGCAGGACTTGTCGTGGTGGCCTTTGTGTTGAGAAAAAGTTGAAGAAAAATTAAGAGAGAGAGAGAGAGAGAGAGAGAGAGAGATGTAACTTGAAGGGAAAGCAAGCAAGAGAGGAAAGAGACAAGTATTATTGGTGGGCCTCAGGGAGGTTGGTAAATGGATATGGTGACGGCTTGAAGACATTTGTGAGTGATAGCATCTGAAACCTCAGACTCTTTGTCGTCTCTCTTCCATTCAATATGTCACCACTTCAACGTTTTCATTACTGTCTTCCGTTAACCCGAACTCCATTCAATTCTACATTTCAACACCAACGTTTTTATTACCATGCTTCAATTTAACATGTCAAATTTTTGCGACGCAGTTAATAAAATTGTTGGCCCTTAAAGTTTGATTTAATTTTGATTTTAGTTCCTGTAGTTTTGAATCGTTGGTTTTGGTCTTTATAATTTCATAAAGACTTGATCTGATTTTGAGTATAAAGATTAAAACCAGAAACCATTAAAAGTATATGGACTATTTGTTAAACTCATCAAAAAATTATAAAATTAAAAAAATCAAAACCAACGATTTAAAACTATAAGAAATAAAATCAAGGTTTGATCAAATTACAAAAACTAATATGGCTTTAAAACTTTTTTATATGTTAAAATATGGGTACGTGGAGCTTCAAGAACATGTCAAAGTGTCTCAAGATTAATTGATTGACATGAATCCCAATGAAAGACTGCAATCTTAAGAAAATTAAAATGATAGAATTTTTCAAGTGATAAGGATGGAATGGAGACATGGAGTACGGACAAAGTTTTTTAAACTTCTTTCTTAACTAAATATACAAACTACTCGAGTTAAATTTGGTCATACATATAATATTTTGATCCACTTTATATCTCATTTTTACCGTTTTTCAAACTAATTTACATACCTTACAAATTCACATATAATTTAATGTTATACAAAAAGTAAACCCATTTGATTTCTTTAAGAATCAAGAAGTAATTTAAACTCCTGTGATATAAAAGAAAAAGTGTAGGTGAATTGTTTTTTTTATACAAAAGAAAGCAAAAGTCAAAAGAATCCAAGGCTACATATTATCCAAATGCTAACACGTTTCTTCACTCCACCGAAGTCCTATCATAAACCATAACCTCTCGCTTCATATCATGATCATGTCATACGTGAACCAATCAACACAAATTTTCCTTCTCTAAAAATGTTATCATAATTTATTTTCCAATCTGGCATAATTATCTTTGTAATATCTTCTACCATGTTAAAGACTACATTGTTTCCATGCCAAGGCCAAACCATTGTTTCGTCGTAAAGCCGCATTTCCAATAATCAGCTTTCATCCCAAATTAGCTCTCCAAGTCTCCACAACTAGCCACACCTATATGGTTAACGAAATCGTCAACGTTCAACACTACAAACATTAATTCTGCTGGCTTCCCACTCATTTGCCTATTGAAGTGATGCCTCTTGGAAGAAGTTGGGCTTCAAAGACATGTCAAAGTCAAAACCAATCCCGAAGGAACGAAATTCTTACAATCTCACAAATCACAATTATCACCTTTTTTTGAAAAAGGATGGTTTGCATATAAAGACATCTTAGCCCACTGAACCGCTGTCGGGTAGGCCCAACTTGATATGCACCATAAATTCAATTGAAAAGGCTCCACGTTAATTGACCAAAAACGGGAAAAAAGAGCCTAGTGAACAAGTGAAATATCCATTTACTAGTCTCATTACCATTTCCAGCAAATAATAGCTGAGATCAGGATTTAGAGAGACATTCTGCAGCTAAAACATAACAAAATACCCATAACGTAGCAGCTACATGAGCCCAGAACAGAAGAGTGCAAACCAAAGGAAAAAAAAAAAAACAAAGGGAAGGAGACAGAATTTTTAACAATCAGGATGCCAAATTCCTTACCAATCAGTGAGTCGCCATGTCTGACAGGTACCTTTGTCTCCAACATAAACATCCAATGCACTTCCATGAGAGAGTCACTCGGACGCTGAACCAAATTAAGTACCTAAACTATTGGTTATGAGTTTACAGCTCGAAAGTTAATGATACAAGGTCACTGGAGTTTGAAAGCATTTTAGAATCGGACTACACCAATGATAGCCATAAAGTTTAGGAACAATGCAAATTTATAAAACGTTGAATTTCAGAGACAGTCTGAGTCGGAGCTTCCATTCTCGTTTTTAGGTGATGTTAACAATCGACAACAGATAATAAAGCCTCGACGAGTAGAGTTCCCACAAATGAAGAGCATTCTACTTAATGGATACCACCCCTCAAGGCAAGCACCAAGTGAAGCACAGAACCGCCCTCAATGTTGTACTCTTTCGCTGTCTTGTCATCCGCAAGCTGCTTACCAGCATATATAAGCCTGCAGCAAGTAGCAAATGCTGTGTAATTCCCAATCTTTCTAGTGCAATAACGAAAACTAAATTCCGCAATTGCTCATGATTACACACACTACATATGCAACAATTTGAACACACAATCCATGGGAGTTATATAAACGTCACCAGCAACAAGCAAATGATGAAGTTATTGCTAGAATTTCTTAATCCAAATGCTGGATGAAATTAATGAAAAGGAATAATCATTACAAACAAATTTAAATTAGAAAACTTCGCACAACCCATCTTTAATTGAAAAGATGACTCACAAAGCCAAACAAAACCAATGCTACATTAATTCTTTTTGTTAAGAAAAGAGGGGGATAAACAAAGAAAAGCTCTGACGTAATTCACTTTCAAAAGTCACGCCATTGACAAGATGACAACTTATTGTATATAAACCAATAATATCCCAATATTTCACACATTATCTTTTAGTGCGAGATGAAAAGAAAGAGATTATCATAAACATATAAATGCCTGCAGTCTCATGTAAAATATTATCATTCAAGAGTTATCGCCCCAGGTAAAATAATTTTCAGTGAACTGCTCAAGTCCAAGTAACATGCTAAGGAGAAGAAAGGGCAAACCTCTGCTGCACTGGAGGAATTCCCTCCTTTTCTTCAACCCTTTCCTTGATTCGGTCAATGGTATCAGTTGGCTCAATGTCAATTTCAATTTCTTTTCCAGTTAGAGTCTTCACTTTAATCATGGTGCCTCCTCTAAGCCTCAAAACCAAGTGAAGCGTTGATTCCTTTTGGATGTTATAATCAGCTAGTGTACGACCATCTTCCAGCTGCTTGCCAGCAAAAATCAACCTCTGCTGGTCAGGAGGAATACCTTCCTTGTCCTGCAAATAAATGTTCCACCACAGTTAGAAATTAACCCTGCAACTTAAAAAATAGAAGACAGTTTTATGAATCTCATGTGAAGTCATCAGCATTGTATGATGTCATATAAAACACACAAATACATCACGGACAAGGCAGAATTAATCTGTCAATTTCTATTACCTGCCGAATTTGCCTCCCCCTTGTAACAAAGGAAAAGCACTATGCACATAAGTTTCAAGAAACAAGTATGCGCGTGCGTGATTTCCAGGTCCATTTGGTATGAGAGAAAATGAGAGGAGGGGAAGGGAAGAAAAATTTTTATAAGCTCAATTTAAAAAATTTAAAAAAAAAAGTAGGGTTAAAAACTTTTAATTAATTTTTATTACTCTTTTATATTTCTTCTTGTCTTGATTATAATTTCAAAACCCCACTTCTCCAGTTTTTTAAACAGAGCTCATTAAAATCCCCCCCCCCCTCCCTCCATTTTCCTCACACCAAATGGTACCTAAATTTTCACTTGACCAGGAATGGGATTAAAGGAACATCTTAAGTTCCTCTATAACACAAATATGAATAAACTATCACTCTGGAATGAAATCTACACACACCCATGCAACAATTTGTGGCAAACAATAACCTACAATATAAGAGAATCCAATATTAAAAACAAATAACCAAAAGCTGGATTACTGTTGTTCTAAAACCCTACAATGGCATGAATTTGGCGAGCTTCAGCACAGTGCCCACTGCCCAAGCTTTTAATCAAACCAAAGAATGATTCAAGCTAATAATTTCCGCTCCATAGAAAGGTTTTATTTGCAAGAATTGTGCATTTAAATGCCATTCCCGGAAAGAACCAGATTCAGTATAAAACCCTTATTAATCAGGTAGCCTTGTGTATAAACGGGGAATCAAAATAGGAATCAAACATCACCAAAATCACTCAACCTCCAGCAAAATCCCACTCAAAAGCAATCGTAAAAATACCCTATCCAAAAGAAAAAGGGCAGTGGAGCTGGGAAAAGCAAAGGAGAACCTGAATCTTGGCCTTGACATTGTCGATGGTGTCACTGCTCTCAACCTCAAGAGTGATGGTCTTTCCAGTCAAAGTCTTAACGAAGATCTGCATCTCGTTGCGGTTGGTTCTTGTTTGCGAAGAGGAAGTGCTGCGAGAGACACAGTGCAGAGAAGAGAGAGAGAATGAAGAATTTTGCGAGGGGGAAGAGAGTACTCGTAGATTCGTTGAGAGCCATAGCCTTCATGGGTTTGGGAATTTGTGCCTCCATTTGCATTTTGCAATAGAACTGGTCGAACTTCTTCGGCCCAATATTCTTTTTAGGGAGAATTTCAATTGACAACTGCCGTAGCCAATTTATTTCAAAATATCCTAAAAAAAAATCTGAAACTTCATGGCAGTCTTATAGGTATAAAATGAAATTAATTTTTGAAGTAAAAAGACATTATTACCCTTAAAGTTTATTGCGATTGAAACTTGGAGAAAAGAATTTGACGGATTGCTCACTAAAGCTCCTGTCTGAAAACATCACTCCATCCTCTAGCTTTTGGTTGTGTTCCATCGGCACTGCTACAATCATTCTGTTAAGTCCATTGCCATCCCAACTCTACCCTACAGTGTTGCGTCCTCATAGTTATTGGTGCTTGGTGTGTGAAGTAAAATTTTATTTTCAAAATTTTTGTTTTTTTTTTCCATCTAAGTTGGTGAGCACTAATGGATTGTGATGAGTTAATATGTAGAAATAGGTATTGAAATGAATGGGTAAGTAGGCAGTGAGTGAGAAAAAATCCAATAGTACGTTTGATTTTAGAAAGAAATTGTTATTATCTTCTTCTTTTAAGTTGTTAAACATTCAGTGTTTGTACTTTTTGAAAAGTGGGTGAAAATGGATGAAGATTTACTGTCATACGCTTTTGAAGGAACTTAGAGAAGGTAGGAATAAGAGGAAATGAATAAATTGTGCTTAAGTAGCTGCTATAGAAGTTAATTATGCAGAAAAATAGTAATTTGATGTTGTCAAAACCTATAATTATGTTGTAAATTTGCAAATTTGAGTTGTATAGGACAATGGTAATTTGGTATTGTGAAAACTCATATTTCTATTATAAATTTGTAAATTCCTATAATAAACATATACAGTGTTAAATTTTTTTAAAATTGATTGAAAGTGATACTTGAATGATGTGCAACAACAGATTATATATGGCTAACACTAGTGGAAAACAATTATCTTGCATCTTTCACGTGGGAGGAGAATTTGTGAAGACCTTAGAAAGCAAAATAATATGTGGAGGGGGCTTATAAGTGGAAGATTGATAAGAAAAGAGATTATATATGAAGAACTGCAGAGTATGATAGCAAATGATGTGTGGTCTAGAAGTTGTCAATATAAGATGAAGCTAGTCACACTAGAAAGACTTGTAGGAACTCAAACCCTGCATGAATTTATTGTTAAAAATAGTCTTTTTTTTTGTTTAATATATAGCTACTTTTGTAAATATATGAACCCCAATATGTATTTTTGGATTAGTAGGGAAAGTAGCTATGACAATCCATTTAGGATTTTTGGGATGGGTTGAAATATTTCATGATAGTATTTGATGATAAGCTATTCGAAGTACTGCACTGAAATTAGTTGGCAACAATGTAAATATATGAATAAATTAGTTTACTTACAAATGGATGTATTTCTGTTGTTAATTTAAGTATCCATGTTGCAAATTTTCTAATTCTAATTGTGAATTGTCCCTCTCAAACTTGTGAATATTTAACAAGCAGCAGTTTTGCCATCAATGTTCAACTTATAATCCCTCACATGTCATTTTCTCCTATAAGGTCTTCACATAATTCCCTCCCACATAGAAGATACAAAATAATCATTTTCCAGGACTACTAGCCATATCTCATCCCTTACTACACATCATTAATGTGTCGATTTCAATCAAGTATCAAAACTTTAACAAATTATAAATTTACAATTGAAATTTACGAATTTAAAACGCAAATACGCATTTTCACAACACAAAATAACAAGTTTTCTAGACAATTTAGTTTAATATCACCAATCCATTCACTATCACTAATTCATTTATAGAAGAATATTGGGTAGAATCAATTAGAAGATATTGGAAGAAATAGACCCTATAAGATTTAGTTTTCCTTTAAAAGCAAAAGTTGACATGTTTGCAAATATAAAAAAAAAAAATTGATAATGCAACGCATCTTAAATTCTAATCAACTATTTATTTAGTTTCTTTCTTGTCCTATATTATAAAGCACTAATGGTTGAACCATATAAAACCTCATACATAAATACAACAGCAATGCAATGATTGTCTAGAATCAAAACCATATAGAACCTCATTTGCACAACTCAGAAAAGAGGAGAAAAATCTAACAAAGTTTGTTTAAGTGCACCAGAACCCATACCATGATAAATAGATGAGGGAATGCCAACTGAACCAAAATGGAGAATAATGGGAATGACAGCTCACTAGAACAAACTTGTCAAAGCCCAATAGCAAGTAGCAAACCATGGTGACGATAACGGAATCCGAGGTTGACAGCAACGGTGACTGAATGCATGGATGCAACGATGACGACAACAATGGACTCAACAGAATGATAGCAGCAATGCCAATAGAACACACCCAAAAGCTAGAAGATGGAGTGATTTTTTCAGAGAGGGGCTTTAGTGAGCAATCCGTCAAATTCTTTTTTACAAGCTTCAAACATAATAAGCTCCAGGGATAACAATGTCTTTTGGCTCCAAAAATTAATTTTATTTTACACACATGAGACTGTAATGAAGTTTCAGATTTTTATGGGGGCATTTTGAAATAAATTGACTGCAATGGTCTTTAATTTAAATTCTCCCTTCTTTTTAACATTTTTTCCTTTTCGATTTCAATTTATGTTCATACCCAAAAAAAAACAATAAGAGTTTTTATTTAGTCTATTTCTAGTTTATCAATACAAGGAGCCATTTTTCTCATAACTCACATATATTCTATTCTCTAGGGTTAGAGCTGGGCAAGGTAGGACAACCTCTGTCAGATACCTAGCCCGGAAAATAAATGCAGCTCGTTGCCTGACTCTACTCAATGAAAGTTTGAATAATTTTGGGCAAAGTAGGGTGGGCTTTCTTACCCATATAATAACACCATGTTGATATAGTCTGTGAAGGAAAAAATTCAAACAAGACCCCTGGTCAAGAATATTGTAAACTTCAAATATATTCCTTAATTTCTAATAACAAAAGTTAACGGTTTCTGCGTAAAACTAAGGGAAAAATCTATACACTTGTAAAGTCCTTTAAGATGCCTGTATAACGTCTACTTAAAAGTTAAAAGAGAAAATTTCAGTTAAAGCAAAATAAACCAATAGGGTAAATAGGCTATTAATGCAAAAAGATGAGAGGTGAAAATAGAGCCTCTATGTCTATGCCATTTTAAAAGTCATTTGAAATCAAAGTAAGATATAAGGTAGCATCAACAACTTTTGAGAGATATAAGCAATTAATGGGTATATGACACTTTAATAGCCTTCAAAATTTGCACCGTTACCTTCCGTGCTCCAATTTTTCCTTTTAAATTCACCATATTTGCGGCAATTGATTGCGTAATTGAATTGTTGAAAATTTTTTTGGTGTTATTTATTTTTTCTTACCATCACATATTAATATGCCCCCAAAAAATATAAAAATATATTATATATAATTTTATATAAAATAAAATAATATATATCTACTAGGCAAGGCAAAATGGGCAGGGCAACCTAACCCAATGCTTAGCCTTGCCCATAGAGCCGGGAATCAGGGCCGGCCCTTCAGGGCTGGCGGGCTTAAAAGGGCCGGCCCTCCAGGGCTGGAATTTTAAAAATACCCCAATTTGCTAAGCCCGGCCCTTAAGCTACAGGGCCAGGGCCGGCCCGCGGGCTTTTGGCCCGTTTAAGAAAAAATACTATTTTTTATATTTATCATATTTTTTATAAAAATAAATCAATGAAATTATTAATAAAAGACATAAATATGAATAAAATTAAGTCACATATAAAATATCATCATATATAAATATTCATCAACATCTAAGAACATCTAAAACATTCATTAACAAGATAACAACATCTAAAAGTTTTATCTATAATGCAATTGTGCAATAAATAAACACTATTATTAATCTTTTGAAACTTCATCATCACTATAATTAATTACTTTTCTTCATAAGTATACTTTTCTTTCGTAACAAAAATATCAAGTTTTTCTTCTTTATAAGAATTTTATTTTTAAATTTTGCAATCTAACTATTTTTTTACTTTAATGTGAGAAACATTGCTGTTAAAACTCATGAATTTCTAATTCAAATTATAGAATCACAAGTTATATAAGTATAAAAATATTCTATTATCAAATATATATATATAGTTTAAAAATATCAACGCATATAATATAAATCAAATCATTATTGAAGTCCAAATTAACCCATTTTTTAAAAATTTAATTGGATAAATTATTATCTAAAACTAAATTTACTTTTAAAATGATAATAATAACTAAATATTTGAAATATTATTAACAATGTAAAAAATTAATAACATTAATATTATATAAAAAAATTTTAAAATAAAAAAAATATAAAAGGGCTTAAAAGGGCCGGCCCGTGGCCCTCCAGGGCCGGCCCTTTTAAGCCCTCGGCCCTCCAGGGCTAGCCCTCCAGGGCTTATGTTTCATTTTAAGGGAAAAATATCAAGCCCGGCCCTCATAATTTCAGGGCCTAAAAGGGCCGGCCCGACGGGCTCGGCCCGTTTTCCCGGCTCTACTTGCCCAGTACTTAGTTAGGCCCAAACATGCACAAATTATTTTCGAACTCATTTTTTCAGGCTAGGTTGGGCATTTTTTATACAAGCTCGAATGGGCAAACCGAGCTGCTGGGCTACATAAATACCTCCACTATCCTCTATAGAAAGTTAAATTCATAATCTCATATTAAAAAAAAAAAAAATCAAAGAGTCTTATTTATAAAATATAGAAAGTAGAAATTTTTCATATGAATATATAATTTTATCATTATTTAGTATTATATTGACTTTATTCTTATGAGTCTATTTGATAAGAATAAAATTGAAAAATTGTATAATTCAAAGTTTTTTATGAAAAATGTTAAAGATAAGTTATAAATAGAAAACAAGGCCCGACATTAATTTCAATGTCAAAATCGCTTAGGTGGGAAAGAGTGCAGCTCCTTTCTCAAAGTGTGCAATAGCTGCACATAATTTAGTAATTTGTGTGTATTAAACTAATAAAAAAAAAAGTTGTGGCAAAGCAAACCTAATAAAAATGTAGTAACAAATGTTGGGGTGAAAACAGTAACAAAATCTGATCCCACTAAATAGGAACAATAATATTAGAAGAAAAAAGTTTTAGATACCAACTAGTCCCCTTTTTCTGCCAAATGAATAAGCCCATTTAAATGATCCCACACTGGGATTGAGACACGGCCCAGACTCTTACGGGAGGCAACAGTGGGGAATTTCCCGCAATGGGCAAAAGCCTGATGGAGCAATGCCGCATGGAGGTAGAAGGCCTACACTTTTTTGGACCAAATCACCAAACAATTAATTAGATTAAGACTTCATTAATCATTATAAGCACTCAATAGTAGTTGAGGAGGAAGCCCTGATCATGCAAGCGATAAGACACCTTTATTTTTCTAAACAAAAGAGGCCTCGTTTTATCTAGATAAATTGGCATACAGAATATCAAACAGTTATAAAAGAAATTATTCCTTCCGGTCTTAAATATAAGACCTATTTTGTAGTATAAATTATATTATAAAATAGGTCTTATATTTAGAATAGGGAGGAGTACTACTTTGGATCCCAAATATAAAATCTATTTTGTATTATAAATTGTATTACAAAATAAATTTTACATCTAGAATTTGAGGTAATATTATTTTTTATTAAAACCTGTGCACCTTTCACACTTTCATTCATTCCCACTCTTGCATTGGACAGGGACTATATTAGTTTTATTAGAATTGCACAGGCTTTTTATGTTTTCTTAAAATCTTTCTTTTTTTAAATAAAGAATTGTATATTTCAAACAAATAAAGAGAGAAATTTTTTTTTTGCCTGGAGAGAGAGCATATTTAAATTCAATAAAACTTGCAATTTTAAAATGGATCGAAATATTTTTTTATTTTAATAAAAATTAATTAAAAATATATGAATTTTCTAGGAATAGAAATGATATATATATAAATCTTATTGACGTTGGAAAAAATTGTAATTATTAACTCTAAAAAATCACACTTAATTATGGAAATGCATCAGTGTAAGAAATTTGAAAAATTCCTGGAAACTAATACGAGAATCTATTAAATTAAACATGAGGGAGTTGTTAGAACCTTAAACAGGAGACGGGAGGTGTAACTAAAATAATTTTTTAAAATATTTAGAATTAAATAAAAACTCTCAAATAAATTTTATATTTAAAATTGGAGGAGTATCCAAAATAAATTCTAGAAAAAAAAAATCCAAACAACCCTGAAAGTAAATTAAGAATCAAAAGGCATATATTAAATATATGGAGGAGTTGGGATAAAAACCAAAACCATAGTTTTAGAAGTGCTTTTACGGTATACAAAATAAATACATGAAGAAATTTATCTCGTTTTGTGAAAAAATATTTTTAAAAACACTTCCACATGCACCTAAACACCCCCAATGGGACATTTTAGGTAGGTATTGTGTTAATGGCCATCTGTACAAGCATGGCAGATAACCGCATTATTAGGTGTTTCCTATTCAAAGCAATTTGTTGCCAGTTAATTACATTCTAGAAGCAAAACAATTCCAGTAAACATTTAATACTGCTCCAATCCCATGTTTCAAATTAAAATTTATTACAACTTTACTCATGTTAAATGAGGCGCTAAGTATGAAGGAGAGAAACAACACAAGAAGTTACATTAAAGCATACTCCTCTGGTCCTAGTTACAAGATACTTCCAACATATTTCATATCAATTAAGAAAAACCTTAAAATATATTAACTCTCTATTAAAATATAACAATTTTTCAATTTTACCTATATTTAATATATACCCCTTTTAAAAAAGATAATTACCTATACCATAATAAATAAAAGACAAAATAGTACAATCATGCTGAAAATTTAATGAAGTGACTTATAAATAAGACAAAAAAAACTCATCTCTCTATCTTATAAATAGAACCAGACGAGTAGATTGCGGGGATGAAATTACTAAATAAGCATCTATGACTCTTTAATACGCCTATATTTTGAACCAGACCATTTTTTAAAAGCGAATTTTGCGATGGATTGGAGGGAGTATGTGATTTGAATTTAAATGCATTTTCATCTTTATCATATATTCACAATGTTTTATTATTGGATTAAACGCTGATTTAATTTATATAGATGATTATAATTTAGACCCCTTTATGTTTTTGCCAACTAGACACCTTTAAATTAAATCATCCATATATAATATTTATACCATTTGAAAAATATAAATTAAATTATTCATTAAAATTATGTTGATGATTTGTACCATTTGAATAATATAAATTAAATTATTCATTAAATTTATATAATATTTAATACGGGAAATTTTCTTTATTAAATACCCCGGATCATCATGAAGGATCCGAAGTCTAACATTCTTCTATTTTTATCAGCTCACACAAAAGGCAAGAAAGTTAAACTGACAATTATTTTGGTAAAAAAAGTTGCGCAAACAAAAACGAAGACTATTTCAAAATAATTGTCATAAGAGATTTTTTTTGCCATCAATTGTCGTAAAAGATTAAGCATATAAATTATATATATTGAATACCTTTCATTAATGATTTCATTCCAAATATACTCTTCATTAATTAGGTGTAAGTTAAGTAAGAATCAGTATTAAATATATGCTTCCTCCGCTCCTTATTATACTAGTTTTAAATAACTAATTTATCAATAGCAAATCATTAGTTAAAATTAGTTAAAAGTAATGAATATGTTAGAAACATATTTTTGTTTTTAAATATACCTTTGTAAGAAATAAGAAAAAAGACAAAAGAGAATGTTTGTAGAAATATGATAAAAGAGATTATGACAAAAAAAATTAAGACTAAAATAAAAAATATATATTAAATATTAAGACAAATATTAAATTAATACATATAATATAGATCACACCTCTTCTTATGTTTTGAAACATATAAATGGACCCGGAGGGAATGCAGTTTTGTAAGTCTAGACAAAAGTAACTTTAGCTCAGCGGTGGGTTAAAAAACTTCAGTTCTATCGTTTAACTAATATTATTTGCCTCCGATGATGATATTTTGTGCCTATTATTGTTATTATTAAAAACTAAAATTACTATCTAATAAAACCTTTAATAGATGTAATTATCATAAAAACTGTATTGGAAAAAAATAAATAAAAATAAATGAGAAAATAAATTAAAATCTTATATTTAAAATCAAATTAAATATCAAACTAATTCTTAAGAAAAGAAGTACTACCTCAGGTCCTAATTATAAGAGCCAGTTGACTAATTTGAGGAGATTAAAAAAGTAAGTTGAGTTAGTTATTTATTCTAAATAAGTGTTGTCTTTTCTAAAATATCCTTGCTAATCAAGTGTATTGACTAAAACTATCATTGTTAGAATGGCTACTTTAAAAATATATATATAAATAAAAGACAAAATGGATTGGGATCTTATATTTAAAACCAAAATAAAAGTCAAATAGGATCTTATATTAAAGACCGGAGGTAGTTCCTAATTATAAATATGAGAAACAAAGTGGATTGGGTCTTATATTTAAAACCAAAATAAAAGTCAAACAGGGTCTTATATTAAGGACAGGAGGTAGTAACATACAACAATGCGACGTGTCCGTGTGTGAAGCGGGATGAAGGCTGTCATGACGTCCACCTGACAATTTTTCCAACAAAATAGATCTATTTGAAACAGCTTACAAATAGCTTATAAGTAGCTTTTTAATAATAATTTACAGAATACGAGGCAAATAAATAAGAAGAGTTTTGTCTCAATTTACGTAAAATATGCTTATAGGAAATTTCTTAAGCCCTCCCAAGCAGGCCCAATATGTTGGTTCTAAATATAAGACTTATCTGTTTATCAATTTTTTTCTAGATTAGTCCTGTTGATATTCTTATAATAATGATGAAATAGGAGACAGGTGAAAGGAATTAAGAAAAATACTTAGGATATTTTAGAAAAAATATATATCATACTAACTAATTTAATCAACATCCTTCATCTATTTAAATTAGTTAATTAAGTCCTATATTAAAGACTAAAAAAGTGCTAATAATTCAAAAAAAAAAAATAGTACTAATAATATAATAAACTTTAATATATGTACATTGTTTTAGAGGAGTTTTGTGTAATTAACACTTATTTTATCATTAACAACAACAATACTAAACTTTAATATTGGCATCAGTACTTAATTTAATATCTAGTTTATAGTTTAAATAATTTGATCTTATATGAAGGGGTGTTCACTGTTCGATTACCTAAAAAAAATACTTTTTAAAAGAATTTCACACAAATCAAGATAAAATTTTTTTCATATATTTATTTCATATGCTGTAAATTCATTTTGGAAATCATGATCGGTTTTCTTCCAAATACCCTATAAGTATAGAAGGTAATATATGTAATTATAAGTAAAATATAAAACTACTAGTAAAATGGTTATTTGCATAAAGCTTCAAAATTAAGTACAACTTCCGGTCCTAATTATAAAAGATAGTTAACTAATTTGAGAAGATTAAGGAAATAAGTTGAGTTAGTTATTTGTCATAAATAGGTGTTGTCTTTCCTAAAATATCCTTGATAATCAAGTGTATTGACTAGAACTCTTATTATTAGAACGACTACTTTGAAAAAAAAATATATAAATATGAGAGATAAAGTGGGGTCTTATATTTAGAACCAAAATAAAAATCAAACATGGTCCTATATTAAAGACCGGAGATAGTAATTTATTAGAAAGTTTTTTCAAAGTTTAAAGGAGGTTATTTATAAAAAAAACATTGAAGTTGAGGAGCCTGTAGTTTTTCTTATTATTGCTATTATTAGTAATAGTAATTTAGTACTAATATTATTATCACTAGTACAATACTATTATCCACACGCGGACATGTGGTACTGTTGTATGTTATTATTTAATATATATAGATATATAGATTAAACTTCGTACATCAATATGTGAAAATATTTCGCTAATAATAAAAGTTCAATTAGATAATAAAGGAAGTAAGTACTTTATAAAATTAATCTTATATAAAATTAAAGGACTAAAATGGACTTTTTACCATAAATTTATACTTAATTTCTGAAAATTTTAATTGTCTAAACCATATTTAATAAGATTCATTCGTCTAATCGTCTTTGCAATTTACTTGAAAAATATCTTAAAAAGAGAAAGTGACGGAATATCTTTGTTTTTCTAAACAAGAGTGGGAAACAAAAAAAGAAAATTCAACTATTAATCAATGACAAATCTTTGGAAAAAAAAAAAATGCTTTGTTAGGAATTTGATTTTTTTTTTATGTAGATGTGAGATGGATAATGATGTCTTGTATACTCCTTTAATCCTATGTATAAGTCACTTTCAGCACATTTTACACAGACAGAGAAAAATCTTAAAATTTCATTGACTTTAATTTAAAATTTAATAACTTTCTGACCTTATTCCTATGCAATATATAGGAAAAATTAATCTTTTAATTCTTCAAGTTTTAACTCACTTATAACTCAATCCCTCAAATATGATTCGATGCAACTCAATCCCTAAACTTTTGACTCACTTATAACCCAACACGTAATCTTGTCAAATTTAATAATTTAATCCTCATCATATATAATTTATTTTTAAAATTGCTGACATGTCATCCAACTCAACCTATGCATTTAATATTTTTTTAGGGGGGAAAAAACACAGTTTGTCATCTTCCCCGTCCAGTAGAAATGAAAGGAGAAGGGAGCTTCGTGCCCAGACTAAAACGAACATCAGAACACAAGCTTAAAAGCAATATCCTTACCAGGAATATCATGATCAGATAGAAATGAATCAGAAGAAATTCCTTTACCTCTCAAGTTAATCATGGAAAAACAGAAGAGAAGGATCGCTAAGGATTTGAAGATTTAGAATTGTACTACTCAATGCAGTTTCCCAATTGGCAGATCTTAGAGGTATCTATTATATTGAGTTTTCTTATTTGAGCAAGTAGAAAAGATAGGCTAATCGCAACTTATTGCAGGCACCAAACTTTGCAGCCCACAACTTCACCTCTTCATTGGCTCCTTTAAGACACTTGTTCTGGGCTCTCTTCTTTCTTGGTCATGATTGGTATTTCCTTCAAGGCACCATGAATAGAAGCAGGATTTTTTCTTTCACTTTCACTGGACAAGAAAGACGACGAACTCTTTTTTTTTCCTAAAAAAAAATTAAATACGTATAACTTGAGTTGGATGACATGTCAGCAATTTTTAGTGGTATAAAATAATATTTTTTGCGATATGCGATAATTATTTGATTACTAATAATAAATTATATATGATAATGATTAAATTATTAAATTTGAAAAGATTAGAGACTTAATTATAAGCGAGTCAAAAGTTTAGGAACTGAATGGTATCAAGTCATAATTAAGAGATTGAGTTATAAGTGAGTTAAAACTTAAAGACCAAATATTAATTTTCCATAATATATATTATATTGGTACCTCATATAAATAAAGTCAATATAATAATAAATGAAGAGTAAAATTGTATATCTATATAAAAAATTCTTCTTAATACCTTATAAATAATATCAAAAAATATCTTCTTTTTTTACTCTATAAATAAGAGCAGATGAGGAGCATTTCATACCAAAGCTAATACTCCCTTCGTTTCCTATTATAAGAGACATTTGATGCTTATGATATGTTTCCATATATAAGAGACACTTAAAAGTTGTCTCTATTTTTTTGTATTGATTTTCTATTTTATCCCTATTTATTTTGTCTCCAACTACTCTCCCTCCCTCTCACTTCTCTTTCTCTTAATAATTTAATTGTTCTCTCTTATACTCTCTCTCCTTATTAATTAGGGTATTGTTAGAAAAAAATCATACTTTTTACATACTAATTGTTTTCAACTAATTTTAACTGTTTTTTTTAATCAGCGTAATTTGGTTATTTGTCTCTTATAATAAGAAACGGAAAGAATAGTATTTTGAAATATTAAAAGAATATTAAAAGAAGAAAAGAGAAGATATATTATGTGTGAGCTGGGGCATCATGATGGAACATAAATGCGGAGTGGTGAATTTTATGGTCCATCTTAAATGCCTTATCCTACTCCAACATCAAAGAAAAGCAGGGAACACCAAAAGAGGCTTATTTATTGCTTTTCTTTTCATTAATTTCTTTTTCCTTTGCGTAAATGCACTCATAAGCATTCAATATCATCATTTATGGTTTACCAAAGAAAGAAGAAACGCCTTTAGTTCCTAACATAAATATTTTCCAACCACATTAATTAACTCCTCCTATTTCTTCCCTCCTTCTCCTTATATTCCTCCTGGTTCATATTATACTTCCTGCGGTCCTATATATAAGCTTTATTTTTTTAAAAGGGATTTAGTCTAAATATAAGTTTTTTTTTAGTTTTTTTGAGTATTTATTACTTTTTTTTCCTGCTTATCTTTAACTGACTATATTTAGTGCTCCTCCTCTCTCATTAATATTATCCTCGTGTATTTTCTTTCAACACCTTTTCATTTATTGCTTCTCTCATTTACTCTCTTAATAAATAAGGACAGATTTTTAAAAAAATATTTCTAACCTATTTATTATTTTTAACTGATTTTAACTGTTAGCTTGTTAAATTTGATTCGGTTATTTGACACTTATATATAGGATTAGATGGAGTAATAAGTTAGTTACTCTCCCACCAAGATTTGAATCCCAGTGGGAAAGTTGCTTAGATTTAATACCTAAGAGTGCCTTAAACAGAATTACCTCTAATAAGAAGATCCTATACCTACAGAAAAAAGGCTCCTTTTGGCATGAGAAAAATCAAGGGGAGCGGAGAAGAGGGAAGAAAAAAATTTTGATGGGCTTATTTTAAAAATTAAAAAAATGGGGTTAAAAGCTTTTAATTAATTTTTATTACTCTTTTATCTCATATTTTTTCTTTATTAAAATTTAAAACTGCACTTCTCTATTTTTCCCCCCAAATCAATCTTATTAGAATTTTTTCTCCCCTCCATTTCTCTCATACCAAACATAGAGTAAATTTTTTCACAAATAATAGTTAAGTCGTTAACCCTATGTTTGCTACAACAAAATTAGGGAGAGAAGGGAAAGAAAAATTTTAATAAGCTTAATTTAAAAAAATAGAGAAATAGATTTATAAAATTTTGATGAAAATAAGATGTAAGATAAAAAAAATAAGTAAAATTAGTTAAAAGTTTTTAACCTCACTTCTTCAATTTCTTAAATAGAGCTCATTTAAAGTCTCTCCCCCCCTTTTCTTTCATTTCCCTCTTACCAAAAGGGCCCTAAAAGTTTTCTAAGAATAATTTTCTATGTTACCCCTAAAATGTGATTGGAAAAGAATAAATTTCCTATGTTATCCCTAAAATGTGATTGGAAAGTACTCTCTCTTATTTATATTATAAATTTTAAATAATTAATTCATAGAAAATAATAAGTTAAAAGCAGTAAATATGTTAGAAATATACTTTTGTTTTTAAATATATTATTAAAATAAAAAAAGATGAAAGAGAATGTGTAAAAAAAAAATATGATAAGAGAGAGTATAAAAAATAAGAAAGAATAAATAATTAAGCAAAAATTGGAAAAATATATTAAATATTAAAAACATATAAATTAAAGTTTATAAAATAGATTACACCATTTTCTACCACTTCAAACTTGAAGCTCCATAAAAGGAGCGGAGAGAGTAATAAGTGAGTATTTTTAAAATATATTTTTATTATCTCGTATCTATTTCCTCTTTTTCTGATATTTTAAAACTCTTCTCCCATAATTAATAGGAAAAAAAAGAAGAAAAATGTCATTAATATCATAAGAACTTCTTGTCTTCTTATATTCTGTACCATAATTTTCTTCTAAAAATTTCCTATGCAAACGGAGTATTTACATTCACTTAATCTCAATTAAAAATCAACAAAAAAAGATTTTTTGTGTGTCAAATTAAATTCTTTTAAATCAAATAAATAGAAAAGGATATAGTAGGTAAAACAAGAAATTATGCGCATAAATATCTTGGGATGGCGATTTTAGCTTCGTGTAATTGTGTCAAACTCGATTTGTTTGGACTGAGTGAATCAACTCTTGATCAATTTGTCCTAATTTTGTTCTTGAAAGTAGAGTTAAAATCTGTAAGCATGCACTCACCATAAAAATTTATGCTCCTTTTCCTTTGGGTTCTTATTATAAAACACCTTTTAGGAGAAATGTCCACAATTATATTATTGTTATTAGTCACTAATCAAGATATTAATTATTATTTTTCAAGATAACATCCTATTTAAATCTCATTAATTGCAATTTTATTTTTTATTTATGTTTATATATAATTCATGATATTAAATATAGGTAGATTTGAAATTTTTTAATCTTCAAACAAAGTTAAAACCATAAATATTGAAACAAGAATCATGCCTTAAGTTGATAATCCCAACTGAGCTGGCTTTCTCTGCGGAATTAAAATTATGCATTTAAAAAACTTGATGTGCCCTTTTAATTACTCACACAGTCACACCAAATTCATGAGGCAGATTTATTATTTTATATAAAAAAAAATTATTTTTGATTTATACCCCTTCCGTCACCTTTTATAAGCAACATTGGAATTCATCACGTAGATCAAAATGTTAGCTAAAATTCGTAAAGACAATAAATATGTAGAAATTAGAAGTTTTTTCTTTAAAACACCTTATTTATGGAGGAAGAGAGTATAAACGAGAATACAAGAAAATTATTATAATA